>NW_026705938.1:0-252227 GCF_029867415.1 Vicia villosa | reverse complement strand
ATATGCGCGATATGATTGGTAAATAATCATAGTGCTTGGTTGTAATTGTTAATGATGTAGGATGTAGTAGTGGTTGGTTGATTTTCATAAATGGTTTTGTGAACTAGTGCATGATAAATCATGATGATGTGTTGTGTGAATGTTATCGTATTGGTACGAGGTATGTGATTAGTTGTCGATAACATGAGATCATGTTCATATGTGTTATGTATTAATGAATGTTCATTCTTGATATGTGACAATGTATGGTTGTTTGTTATTAACATGATGTGTGGCCTTATGGCAAGTAATTGTTGTTATGAGAATGATGTATTATCATTGTTGAATTGTTGTTATTACAACTTGTTGATGATGTATTGATGGAGTTGTGGGCCAATGGCCAATATTAATTTGAGGTGATGCAATTATGCGATCATTTATGCCGATGTGGCCAGTATGTTTTGACGGTGAATGTGTGCTGTGTGCTTATTAATGCCTGTGTGGTAATTATGGTGTGATGTAATTGATAACGATGTTATTAATCGGTGATGTATCCTTTTGGATAGAATATAAACGATGTAACGTGAGTGTATGATCGTGTTATATTGTTGATGATGTTGTTGTCGTGTAATAGAGTCATATATTTGCACAGCATAACATTTCAATACGTTAATGGCGGAATGCTGTTAACAGATGGCCTGCGGGCATTGGTTACCAGTAGGAGCTTAATGCTCGGTAACGGTATATTAGCCTGAGTGGCAAGAGGTCATCAGTGGGAGCTGCGTGCTCGATGACGACATCCTGCGGGCTTCCTGAGTGGAATAAAGTCCCAGCATAATGCTCGACAGGTGTATTTGTCATAATGACAAGGAGGAGTTTTACTCCGGATTTGGTACCACATGCATATGCATAGTCGAGTCTCATTCATCATCGTCAGTCTTTATAATTTATGTTACCATTCATGTGTCGCATTACTTATATATTGATTGTGGTTGACTTAGTGGATTAATTTGTTGTATGATTATTGATGATACTTGTTGGCATTACTATATTTATCATGCTTTTCATTATAAATTATATTCTCACCCTTCTGCTGATTTGATGCTTGAGTGGCATCCTGCAGATTAGCAGCTTTGGGAGTCTTTTGGAAGAGTTAGTTCTCCAGTTGGTCTTGTCGGTCGCTCTGATATGTAACACTGGGTAGTCGGGAGTCTGTTGTTATTTATTTGTATATGACTCTTTTGAACATGTATATGTGATAACGTGCCATTGTGTATTGTAAACACTTTATTTTGGAAAACTCCTCTTTGAGAGTGAGAGCTATACGTATATATATATATATATATATATATATATATATATATATATATATATATATATATATATATATATATATATATATATATATATATATATATATATATATATATATATATATATGTTCACATCTTCCGTGTGTTATGTATCGTTTTATTGGCAGGTGTGTATGCTTTTGGCATCGCCGATGTCCGTTTGTTTTCTAGGTGTTTGTTTGGTTACTTAGTGTAACATCTTAATTGTGTTGTATGAAATTTTAATACTCTGATATTTTCTTGCCTAAATGCTTTGGGTAGAATTGGGGTGTTACATTAGTGGTATCAGAGCAGGTCGGTCTGTCCGGCCAGTGTTGGCTAATGTTGTTTAATTCCTCAGTATGTGATAAGTGTGTGGAGCACTGTCAGTACTTATTGTGCCTCTAGCCGGTTGTGCGCAGGAGTGGTTTGAAGCTTAGTGGGGGAGAAGATATGCTTCTCGGATATGTTTCAGTTGCAAGATGTTAGTATGCTACTGAGGGCAGCAGTACTAGTGTTGTTGGAATTTGTTGTTTTCTAAAGTGAAGGCGACTTGGACTTAAGACTTTGGTTGTTAATCAAGTTGGAGTGTCTCGGAGTAGATTTTGGTTATTTCTAAAGAATGGAATTTAGAAAGTTGTGATGCTCTAACGCTACTGATGGACTGTGAAGTTGTTGTTTGAGTAGCCTTGTGTGAGGTGTCTTCGTTGGATCAGTGAATTAGGAGTATGAAGAGATGAGTAGGATCTCAGGAATTTTGTTTTGAGATATTGTTTGAAGTGTTTTGGTACGTAGCTACAAGACGTCGGGTTGGCTGGTTCTGATGATCTTGAGAGGTTTGTGAATTATGGAATCATAGTGCTTCTGTGCTATGAGCAGAAGTTAGAAAAGAATATTATTAATGTTGGTACTGATAGTTTATACTCTATTATGATTGTTGGCTACCTATTGACAAATTGAGGACTTGATCACCCTTAATCTCTTGTTGATAGTAGACGGGATCGTATTGGATGTGATAGGCTTATCTGGCTAGTTTGATAATATTGGAAATGAATGAGTTGGTGCAAGGTGGTACGACGTTGTTTATGTTGTCGACGACTTTGGATGTCCTTGAGAAAGAGCAATTGTGGGAATTGCGGATAGTTGTGCATATGTATGAGTGTTTCTTGAAGGTTTAATTGATTCATCGTCGAAAGGAGGAATTCTGTCTTGGAGTTCTGTTTTGACGGATTTAGTTCCTAGAACTATTGTTGTGTCGAGGATTCCGTATCGGATGCCAACTTCTGAGTTGGAAGAGTTGAGGAGTCAACTTAAGGATCTTCTTGAGAAGAAGTTTGTTCGTTCAAGTGTGTCGATTTTAGACAATTGAGAAAAGTGACAATTAAGGAAAAGTATCCACTTTCGAGGATTGATATTTTGACGGATCAAGTTGGTTGGAGCTTGTTTGTTTTGCAAGTTTGATTTGAGGTATGGGTGTCATCAGTGTAAAGATGATCATGCTAAGTATTTGAGAATTGTTTTGTCCGTGTTGGGAAGAAGAAGTTGTTTGCTAAGTCTCCTTATGTGAGTTTTTGGTCGAGTGAAGTGAATGTTCAAGGGGTAAGTGGTGGTTTATGCTTTTATGCAAGTTAAGATTTTTGAAAGGATTTATCTGTCACAAGATTTAGAGTTGGCAGTTGTTATTTGTGTTTGGGAAATTTGAAGGCACTAATTATTCGGATCGAGATTTGTGTGCGTAAGTGACTACAAGAGTTTGAAGTATTTGTTTGATCATAACGAGTTGAATATGAGAAACCATTGCATACGTCTATGTTGATGATTCGAGTATTGTGATTGTTGAAACAGTTGTGAGATTTGAGTTTGGTTCGTAAAGAGACTTCTTCAGGTGTTGAGCTTTATATGTGAAAGCTTACTTATGGTATTCTTGATGAGATTAGAACAGGTCAGGAATCGGATTTGAATGTGTTGATAAGATGACATTTAGTAGTCAAAGATAAAGATGGTGATCTTCGGATTGATAAGAACAATGTCATGGGATGTCATGATCAAGTTTGTATTCCTAATGTTCGGATTTGAAAAGAGGACTTTGGATGAGGTACGTCGTAGTGATTTGAGTATTCATCCTGATGCTACTAAGAGGTATCAAGATTTGAGAAGGTCATTTTTAGTGGCAAGGTAATGAAGAAGGATATGAAGGGTTTTGTTTATTTGTGTTTGACTTGTCAGGAGTCGTCTGGTTTCATGTAACTGTTATCCATTCCTGAGTAGAAGTGGAATAGCATTTCTATGGATTTTGTTTCTGGTTTTTCGAGGACATCGAGTAATTGTGAGGTGATTTGGGTTATTGTGGATATATTGACGAAGTCTGCTCACGTTATTTCGATAAGAATGGATTAACCGATGGGAGTACTGGCGAGTGGTATGTTGATAAAATTGTTTGTTGGTTTGTTTGTTTGCATGGTGTTTCGAAAGGTATTGTTTAGATTGAGATCCGAGGTTTATTTCTGAAATTTTGAGAAGGTTCGCAAAGTACTTTGGGTACAAAGTTGCGTCGAGTTTGGCGTCTCGTCCTCAAACGGATGGTCAGACTGAGAGGACGATTTGGTCACTTAAGGATCTATGAGGGCTTGTGTTGTGAAACAAGGATGTGTTTGGATTAGCTTTTTGCCTTTGATTGGATAATACAAAGACTTTTGTCTGGTGTGCAAGCTGACACATCATATTAAGAGGTTGAGTATGATAAGAGAGAACAATGAGTTTCTGGTGAATACTGGAAGGAGTTGGAAGTTGGTTATGAAATTGGTAAATCTGTTTGTTGTGGGAAATCAGAGTGCGCATCGGAAGCGTGAAATGACGCGGTTCGTATGTGTATGAATTGTTAGAGTTCAAATTGTGGACAGTGGATGTGGTAGGAATTATAAGACCACCAGATGTTTTGGTTACATGTTTGACTGCTATGTCTTGTCATGGTTATTTGGATGTTGTGCGACCGGGTTGTTGTCTGTGTCTTGGTTATTTCTTGTGTTTTGGTGTTAGTCGATGAGTGCATTGTATGGGCATTGCATCTTGTTGTCGTTGTTGTGTTTTGGTTGTTTGGCTTTTAGCTAGAGTGATTCTTTGTTGGTGCTGATTGTGTCGTTGCTTCCGTGGCTTGATAGTTGGTTAGTCGGATGCGAGAGCGTATCCAGGTTTGTTTGCGTTTGGGATATTTCCGAGGACGGAAATCTTCTAAGTGGGGGAGAGTTGTAACGCCCGGAAAAATAAGTATATGCTTGATTTGGACGTTTGTGACGTTTATTGGAATTTTACCGTTTTTGGAGTCGTTTCAGTCGGTATTAGTTCGGAATGGCGGGCTAATATTTAATTGAAGGTTTTCATATTTTTGGTACTGGAAATATTATTAAGGTAATATTCTGCGTTTTGGGGTTTTTCTGAGCAATTGAGTTTAGATCGTAAAGTAGATATTTTGTTGAGATATTTTGGAGAAGTAGGGGGAGATAGAAAAGAATATAAGAAAAGAAAAGAAGAAAGAAAAACAGAAAGGAAAGAAAGAAGAGAAAGAAAGAGAAGAGAGGAAGAAGAAGAGCAAAGGGGAAAAACAAGAGAAAGTGGAGGATTCTCAACCGAATCGATTGCCGATCGTCACAATAGCAAGGTAAGGGGGTGAATCTAATTTATCTTGGATGTATGATTCTTATAGTCTTGTTCTTGTTCTTGTTCTTGTTCTTCTTGTTCCAATTTCCACAATTTTCTTGTGTGGTCTTTGTTTGATCTAAGTTTGTTTGAGAATGATTGTATGCTGATTAAATGATATCCTTGTTGTGTTATGGTGATTGATCATGTTTGTTTTCCTTTTCCATGGCTTGATTGAGTTTGAATAAAAAGTTAGGTTTGAGATAGATTGATGAATCAACCATGAAAAGTTTGATGTTAGGTTGTTTCTATGGTTTGTATGTGTTGTATTGGTGTTATAATGATGTTTTGGAGTGGTTTTGGTGAGTATGAGGGGTTTGGAACCGTTCTGGTTCGTTCTGGTTTTTTCTGGGTTTACGCAGGTCCGCTGAGCGGAGGTGGGTCCGCTGAGCGGAGGTTCTTTTGCAGAAAAATCTCTGTGAGGGTCCGCTGAGCGCAGCTGAAGCGGACAACAGCATTTTCTGTTTTTCCAAACTTTGAAACCTTGTAACTTTTGATCCGTAGCTCCGTTTCGTACGCCGTTCGAAGTGTTAGGAAGCTAGTTGGATGTTCTATATGATAGTATAGGCTTGGTTAGCTTGTTATTAATTAGTTATGAGGTGTTGTTGATGAAAACACATAATTGTTTATATGCGCGATATGATTGGTAAATAATCATAGTGCTTGGTTGTAATTGTTAATGATGTAGGATGTAGTAGTGGTTGGTTGATTTTCATAAATGGTTTTGTGAACTAGTGCATGATAAATCATGATGATATGTTGTGTGAATGTTATCGTATTGGTACGAGGTATGTGATTAGTTGTCGATAACATGAGATCATGTTCATATGTGTTATGTATTAATGAATGTTCATTCTTGATATGTGACAATGTATGGTTGTTTGTTATTAACATGATGTGTGGCCTTATGGCAAGTAATTGTTGTTATGAGAATGATGTATTATCATTGTTGAATTGTTGTTATTATAACTTGTTGATGATGTATTGATGGAGTTGTGGGCCAATGGCCAATATTAATTTGAGGTGATGCAATTATGCGATCATTTATGCCGATGTGGCCAGTATGTTTTGACGGTGAATGTGTGCTGTGTGCTTATTAATGCCTGTGTGGTAATTATGGTGTGATGTAATTGATAACGATGTTATTAATCGGTGATGTATCCTTTTGGATAGAATATAAACGATGTAACGTGAGTGTATGATCGTGTTATATTGTTGATGATGTTGTTGTCGTGTAATAGAGTCATATATTTGCACAGCATAACATTTCAATACGTTAATGGCGGAATGCTGTTAACAGATGGCCTGCGGGCATTGGTTACCAGTAGGAGCTTAATGCTCGGTAACGGTATATTAGCCTGAGTGGCAAGAGGTCATCAGTGGGAGCTGCGTGCTCGATGACGACATCCTGCGGGCTTCCTGAGTGGAATAAAGTCCCAGCATAATGCTCGACAGGTGTATTTGTCATAATGACAAGGAGGAGTTTTACTCCGGATTTGGTACCACATGCATATGCATAGTCGAGTCTCATTCATCATCGTCAGTCTTTATAATTTATGTTACCATTCATGTGTCGCATTACTTATATATTGATTGTGGTTGACTTAGTGGATTAATTTGTTGTATGATTATTGATGATACTTGTTGGCATTACTATATTTATCATGCTTTTCATTATAAATTATATTCTCACCCTTCTGCTGATTTGATGCTTGAGTGGCATCCTGCAGATTAGCAGCTTTGGGAGTCTTTTGGAAGAGTTAGTTCTCCAGTTGGTCTTGTCGGTCGCTCTGATATGTAACACTGGGTAGTCGGGAGTCTGTTGTTATTTATTTGTATATGACTCTTTTGAACATGTATATGTGATAACGTGCCATTGTGTATTGTAAACACTTTATTTTGGAAAACTCCTCTTTGAGAGTGAGAGCTATACGTATATATATATATATATATATATATATATATATATATATATATATATATATATATATATATATATATATATATATATATATATATATATATATATATATATATATATATATATATATATATATATATATGTTCACATCTTCCGTGTGTTATGTATCGTTTTATTGGCAGGTGTGTATGCTTTTGGCATCGCCGATGTCCGTTTGTTTTCTAGGTGTTTGTTTGGTTACTTAGTGTAACATCTT
The DNA here is from genome assembly GCF_029867415.1 of Vicia villosa. NCBI lineage: Eukaryota > Viridiplantae > Streptophyta > Magnoliopsida > Fabales > Fabaceae > Vicia > Vicia villosa. The sequence continues at coordinate 245,047 of NW_026705938.1, read as the reverse complement.
AATTGTGTTGTATGAAATTTTAATACTCTGATATTTTCTTGCCTAAATGCTTTGGGTAGAATTGGGGTGTTACATTAGTGGTATCAGAGCAGGTCGGTCTGTCCGGCCAGTGTTGGCTAATGTTGTTTAATTCCTCAGTATGTGATAAGTGTGTGGAGCACTGTCAGTACTTATTGTGCCTCTAGCCGGTTGTGCGCAGGAGTGGTTTGAAGCTTAGTGGGGGAGAAGATATGCTTCTCGGATATGTTTCAGTTGCAAGATGTTAGTATGCTACTGAGGGCAGCAGTACTAGTGTTGTTGGAATTTGTTGTTTTCTAAAGTGAAGGCGACTTGGACTTAAGACTTTGGTTGTTAATCAAGTTGGAGTGTCTCGGAGTAGATTTTGGTTATTTCTAAAGAATGGAATTTAGAAAGTTGTGATGCTCTAACGCTACTGATGGACTGTGAAGTTGTTGTTTGAGTAGCCTTGTGTGAGGTGTCTTCGTTGGATCAGTGAATTAGGAGTATGAAGAGATGAGTAGGATCTCAGGAATTTTGTTTTGAGATATTGTTTGAAGTGTTTTGGTACGTAGCTACAAGACGTCGGGTTGGCTGGTTCTGATGATCTTGAGAGGTTTGTGAATTATGGAATCATAGTGCTTCTGTGCTATGAGCAGAAGTTAGAAAAGAATATTATTAATGTTGGTACTGATAGTTTATACTCTATTATGATTGTTGGCTACCTATTGACAAATTGAGGACTTGATCACCCTTAATCTCTTGTTGATAGTAGACGGGATCGTATTGGATGTGATAGGCTTATCTGGCTAGTTTGATAATATTGGAAATGAATGAGTTGGTGCAAGGTGGTATGACGTTGTTTATGTTGTCGACGACTTTGGATGTCCTTGAGAAAGAGCAATTGTGGGAATTGCGGATAGTTGTGCATATGTATGAGTGTTTCTTGAAGGTTTAATTGATTCATCGTCGAAAGGAGGAATTCTGTCTTGGAGTTCTGTTTTGACGGATTTAGTTCCTAGAACTATTGTTGTGTCGAGGATTCCGTATCGGATGCCAACTTCTGAGTTGGAAGAGTTGAGGAGTCAACTTAAGGATCTTCTTGAGAAGAAGTTTGTTCGTTCAAGTGTGTCGATTTTAGACAATTGAGAAAAGTGACAATTAAGGAAAAGTATCCACTTTCGAGGATTGATATTTTGACGGATCAAGTTGGTTGGAGCTTGTTTGTTTTGCAAGTTTGATTTGAGGTATGGGTGTCATCAGTGTAAAGATGATCATGCTAAGTATTTGAGAATTGTTTTGTCCGTGTTGGGAAGAAGAAGTTGTTTGCTAAGTCTCCTTATGTGAGTTTTTGGTCGAGTGAAGTGAATGTTCAAGGGGTAAGTGGTGGTTTATGCTTTTATGCAAGTTAAGATTTTTGAAAGGATTTATCTGTCACAAGATTTAGAGTTGGCAGTTGTTATTTGTGTTTGGGAAATTTGAAGGCACTAATTATTCGGATCGAGATTTGTGTGCGTAAGTGACTACAAGAGTTTGAAGTATTTGTTTGATCATAACGAGTTGAATATGAGAAACCATTGCATACGTCTATGTTGATGATTCGAGTATTGTGATTGTTGAAACAGTTGTGAGATTTGAGTTTGGTTCGTAAAGAGACTTCTTCAGGTGTTGAGCTTTATATGTGAAAGCTTACTTATGGTATTCTTGATGAGATTAGAACAGGTCAGGAATCGGATTTGAATGTGTTGATAAGATGACATTTAGTAGTCAAAGATAAAGATGGTGATCTTCGGATTGATAAGAACAATGTCATGGGATGTCATGATCAAGTTTGTATTCCTAATGTTCGGATTTGAAAAGAGGACTTTGGATGAGGTACGTCGTAGTGATTTGAGTATTCATCCTGATGCTACTAAGAGGTATCAAGATTTGAGAAGGTCATTTTTAGTGGCAAGGTAATGAAGAAGGATATGAAGGGTTTTGTTTATTTGTGTTTGACTTGTCAGGAGTCGTCTGGTTTCATGTAACTGTTATCCATTCCTGAGTAGAAGTGGAATAGCATTTCTATGGATTTTGTTTCTGGTTTTCCGAGGACATCGAGTAATTGTGAGGTGATTTGGGTTATTGTGGATATATTGACGAAGTCTGCTCACGTTATTTCGATAAGAATGGATTAACCGATGGGAGTACTGGCGAGTGGTATGTTGATAAAATTGTTTGTTGGTTTGTTTGTTTGCATGGTGTTTCGAAAGGTATTGTTTAGATTGAGATCCGAGGTTTATTTCTGAAATTTTGAGAAGGTTCGCAAAGTACTTTGGGTACAAAGTTGCGTCGAGTTTGGCGTCTCGTCCTCAAACGGATGGTCAGACTGAGAGGACGATTTGGTCACTTAAGGATCTATGAGGGCTTGTGTTGTGAAACAAGGATGTGTTTGGATTAGCTTTTTGCCTTTGATTGGATAATACAAAGACTTTTGTCTGGTGTGCAAGCTGACACATCATATTAAGAGGTTGAGTATGATAAGAGAGAACAATGAGTTTCTGGTGAATACTGGAAGGAGTTGGAAGTTGGTTATGAAATTGGTAAATCTGTTTGTTGTGGGAAATCAGAGTGCGCATCGGAAGCGTGAAATGACGCGGTTCGTATGTGTATGAATTGTTAGAGTTCAAATTGTGGACAGTGGATGTGGTAGGAATTATAAGACCACCAGATGTTTTGGTTACATGTTTGACTGCTATGTCTTGTCATGGTTATTTGGATGTTGTGCGACCGGGTTGTTGTCTGTGTCTTGGTTATTTCTTGTGTTTTGGTGTTAGTCGATGAGTGCATTGTATGGGCATTGCATCTTGTTGTCGTTGTTGTGTTTTGGTTGTTTGGCTTTTAGCTAGAGTGATTCTTTGTTGGTGCTGATTGTGTCGTTGCTTCCGTGGCTTGATAGTTGGTTAGTCGGATGCGAGAGCGTATCCAGGTTTGTTTGCGTTTGGGATATTTCCGAGGACGGAAATCTTCTAAGTGGGGGAGAGTTGTAACGCCCGGAAAAATAAGTATATGCTTGATTTGGACGTTTGTGACGTTTATTGGAATTTTACCGTTTTTGGAGTCGTTTCAGTCGGTATTAGTTCGGAATGGCGGGCTAATATTTAATTGAAGGCTTTCATATTTTTGGTACTGGAAATATTATTAAGGTAATATTCTGCGTTTTGGGGTTTTTCTGAGCAATTGAGTTTAGATCGTAAAGTAGATATTTTGTTGAGATATTTTGGAGAAGTAGGGGGAGATAGAAAAGAATATAAGAAAAGAAGAAAGAAAAACAGAAAGGAAAGAAAGAAGAGAAAGAAAGAGAAGAGAGGAAGAAGAAGAGCAAAGGGGAAAAACAAGAGAAAGTGGAGGATTCTCAACCGAATTGATTGCCGATCGTCACAATAGCAAGGTAAGGGGGTGAATCTAATTTATCTTGGATGTATGATTCTTATAGCCTTGTTCTTGTTCTTGTTCTTGTTCTTCTTGTTCCAATTTCCACAATTTTCTTGTGTGGTCTTTGTTTGATCTAAGTTTGTTTGAGAATGATTGTATGCTGATTAAATGATATCCTTGTTGTGTTATGGTGATTGATCATGTTTGTTTTCCTTTTCCATGGCTTGATTGAGTTTGAATAAAAAGTTAGGTTTGAGATAGATTGATGAATCAACCATGAAAAGTTTGATGTTAGGTTGTTTCTATGGTTTGTATGTGTTGTATTGGTGTTATAATGATGTTTTGGAGTGGTTTTGGTGAGTATGAGGGGTTTGGAACCGTTCTGGTTCGTTCTGGTTTTTTCTGGGTTTACGCAGGTCCGCTGAGCGGAGGTGGGTCCGCTGAGCGGAGGTTCTTTTGCAGAAAAATCTCTGTGAGGGTCCGCTGAGCGCAGCTGAAGCGTACAACAGCATTTTCTGTTTTTCCAAACTTTGAAACCTTGTAACTTTTGATCCGTAGCTCCGTTTCGTACGCCGTTCGAAGTGTTAGGAAGCTAGTTGGATGTTCTATATGATAGTATAGGCTTGGTTAGCTTGTTATTAATTAGTTATGAGGTGTTGTTGATGAAAACACATAATTGTTTATATGCGCGATATGATTGGTAAATAATCATAGTGCTTGGTTGTAATTGTTAATGATGTAGGATGTAGTAGTGGTTGGTTGATTTTCATAAATGGTTTTGTGAACTAGTGCATGATAAATCATGATGATATGTTGTGTGAATGTTATCGTATTGGTACGAAGTATGTGATTAGTTGTCGATAACATGAGATCATGTTCATATGTGTTATGTATTAATGAATGTTCATTCTTGATATGTGACAATGTATGGTTGTTTGTTATTAACATGATGTGTGGCCTTATGGCAAGTAATTGTTGTTATGAGAATGATGTATTATCATTGTTGAATTGTTGTTATTATAACTTGTTGATGATGTATTGATGGAGTTGTGGGCCAATGGCCAATATTAATTTGAGGTGATGCAATTATGCGATCATTTATGCCGATGTGGCCAGTATGTTTTGACGGTGAATGTGTGCTGTGCGCTTATTAATGCCTGTGTGGTAATTATGGTGTGATGTAATTGATAACGATGTTATTAATCGGTGATGTATCCTTTTGGATAGAATATAAACGATGTAACGTGAGTGTATGATCATGTTATATTGTTGATGATGTTGTTGTCGTGTAATAGAGTCATATATTTGCACAGCATAACATTTCAATACGTTAATGGCAGAATGCTGTTAACAGATGGCCTGCGGGCATTGGTTACCAGTAGGAGCTTAATGCTCGGTAACGGTATATTAGCCTGAGTGGCAAGAGGTCATCAGTGGGAGCTGCGTGCTCGATGACGACATCCTGCGGGCTTCCTGAGTGGAATAAAGTCCCAGCATAATGCTCGACAGGTGTATTTGTCATAATGACAAGGAGGAGTTTTACTCCGGATTTGGTACCACATGCATATGCATAGTCGAGTCTCATTCATCATCGTCAGTCTTTATAATTTATGTTACCATTCATGTGTCGCATTACTTATATATTGATTGTGGTTGACTTAGTGGATTAATTTGTTGTATGATTATTGATGATACTTGTTGGCATTACTATATTTATCATGCTTTTCATTATAAATTATATTCTCACCCTTCTGCTGATTTGATGCTTGAGTGGCATCCTGCAGATTAGCAGCTTTGGGAGTCTTTTGGAAGAGTTAGTTCTCCAGTTGGTCTTGTCGGTCGCTCTGATATGTAACACTGGGTAGTCGGGAGTCTGTTGTTATTTATTTGTATATGACTCTTTTGAACATGTATATGTGATAACGTGCCATTGTGTATTGTAAACACTTTATTTTGGAAAACTCCTCTTTGAGAGTGAGAGCTATACGTATATATATATATATATATATATATATATATATATATATATATATATATATATATATATATATATATGTTCACATCTTCCGTGTGTTATGTATCGTTTTATTGGCAGGTGTGTATGCTTTTGGCATCGCCGATGTCCGTTTGTTTTCTAGGTGTTTGTTTGGTTACTTAGTGTAACATCTTAATTGTGTTGTATGAAATTTTAATACTCTGATATTTTCTTGCCTAAATGCTTTGGGTAGAATTGGGGTGTTACTTAGTGGTATCAGAGCAGGTCGGTCTATCCGGCCAGTGTTGCCTAATGTTGTTTAATTCCTCAGTATGTGATAAGTGTGTGGAGCACTGTCAGTACTTATTGTGCCTCTAGCCGGTTGTGCGCAGGAGTGGTTTGAAGCTTAGTGGGGGAGAAGATATGCTTCTCGGATATGTTTCAGTTGCAAGATGTTAGTATGCTACTGAGGGCAGCAGTACTAGTGTTGTTGGAATTTGTTGTTTTCTAAAGTGAAGGCGACTTGGACTTAAGACTTTGGTTGTTAATCAAGTTGGAGTGTCTCGGAGTAGATTTTGGTTATTTCTAAAGAATGGAATTTAGAAAGTTGTGATGCTCTAACGCTACTGATGGACTGTGAAGTTGTTGTTTGAGTAGCCTTGTGTGAGGTGTCTTCGTTGGATCAGTGAATTAAGAGTATAAAGAGATGAGTAGGATCTCAGGAATTTTGTTTTGAGATATTGTTTGAAGTGTTTTGGTACGTAGCTACAAGACGTCGGGTTGGCTGGTTCTGATGATCTTGAGAGGTTTGTGAATTATGGAATCATAGTGCTTCTGTGCTATGAGCAGAAGTTAGAAAAGAATATTATTAATGTTGGTACTGATAGTTTATACTCTATTATGATTGTTGGCTACCTATTGACAAATTGAGGACTTGATCACCCTTAATCTCTTGTTGATAGTAGACGGGATCGTATTGGATGTGATAGGCTTATCTGGCTAGTTTGATAATATTGGAAATGAATGAGTTGGTGCAAGGTGGTACGACGTTGTTTATGTTGTCGACGACTTTGGATGTCCTTGAGAAAGAGCAATTGTGGGAATTGCGGATAGTTGTGCATATGTATGAGTGTTTCTTGAAGGTTTAATTGATTCATCGTCGAAAGGAGGAATTCTGTCTTGGAGTTCTGTTTTGACGGATTTAGTTCCTAAAACTATTGTTGTGTCGAGGACTCCGTATCGGATGCCAACTTCTGAGTTGGAAGAGTTGAGGAGTCAACTTAAGGATCTTCTTGAGAAGAAGTTTGTTCGTTCAAGTGTGTCGATTTTAGACAATTGAGAAAAGTGACAATTAAGGAAAATTATACACTTTCGAGGATTGATATTTTGACGGATCAAGTTGGTTGGAGCTTGTTTGTTTTGCAAGTTTGATTTGAGGTATGGGTGTCATCAGTGTAAAGATGATCATGCTAAGTATTTGAGAATTGTTTTGTCCGTGTTGGGAAGAAGAAGTTGTTTGCTAAGTCTCCTTATGTGAGTTTTTGGTCGAGTGAAGTGAATGTTCAAGGGGTAAGTGGTGGTTTATGCTTTTATGCAAGTTAAGATTTTTGAAAGGATTTATCTGTCACAAGATTTAGAGTTGGCAGTTGTTATTTGTGTTTGGGAAATTTGAAGGCACTAATTATTCGGATCGAGATTTGTGTGCGTAAGTGACTACAAGAGTTTGAAGTATTTGTTTGATCATAACGAGTTGAATATGAGAAACCATTGCATACGTCTATGTTGATGATTCGAGTATTGTGATTGTTGAAACAGTTGTGAGATTTGAGTTTGGTTCGTAAAGAGACTTCTTCAGGTGTTGAGCTTTATATGTGAAAGCTTACTTATGGTATTCTTGATGAGATTAGAACAGGTCAGGAATCGGATTTGAATGTGTTGATAAGATGACATTTAGTAGTCAAAGATAAATATGGTGATCTTCGGATTGATAAGAACAATGTCATGGGATGTCATGATCAAGTTTGTATTCCGAATGTTCGGATTTGAAAAGAGGACTTTGGATGAGGTACGTCGTAGTGATTTGAGTATTCATCCTGATGCTACTAAGAGGTATCAAGATTTGAGAAGGTCATTTTTAGTGGCAAGGTAATGAAGAAGGATATGAAGGGTTTTGTTTATTTGTGTTTGACTTGTCAGGAGTCGTCTGGTTTCATGTAAATGTTATCCATTCCTGAGTAGAAGTGGAATAGCATTTCTATATGGATTTTGTTTCTGGTTTTCCGAGGACATCGAGTAATTGTGAGGTGATTTGGGTTATTGTGGATATATTGACGAAGTCTGCTCACGTTATTTCGATAAGAATGGATTAACCGATGGGAGTACTGGCGAGTGGTATGTTGATAAAATTGTTTGTTGGTTTGTTTGTTTGCATGGTGTTTCGAAAGGTATTGTTTAGATTGAGATCCGAGGTTTATTTCTGAAATTTTGAGAAGGTTCGCAAAGTACTTTGGGTACAAAGTTGCGTCGAGTTTGGCGTCTCGTCCTTAAACGGATGGTCAGACTGAGAGGCAGATTTGGTCACTTAAGGATCTATGAGGGCTTGTGCTGTGAAACAAGGATGTGTTTGGATTAGCTTTTTGCCTTTGATTGGATAATACAAAGACTTTTGTCTGGTGTGCAAGCTGACACATCATATTAAGAGGTTGAGTATGATAAGAGAGAACAATGAGTTTCTGGTGAATACTGGAAGGAGTTGGAAGTTGGTTATGAAATTGGTAAATCTGTTTGTTGTGGGAAATCAGAGTACGCATCGGAAGCGTGAAATGACGCGGTTCGTATGTGTATGAATTGTTTGAGTTCAAATTGTGGACAATGGATGTGGTAGGAATTATAAGACCACCAGATGTTTTGGTTACATGTTTGACTGCTATGTCTTGTCATGGTTATTTGGATGTTGTGCGACCGGGTTGTTGTCTGTGTCTTGGTTATTTCTTGTGTTTTGGTGTTAGTCGATGAGTGCATTGTATGGGCATTGCATCTTGTTGTCGTTGTTGTGTTTTGGTTGTTTGGCTTTTAGCTAGAGTGATTCTTTGTTGGTGCTGATTGTGTCGTTGCTTCCGTGGCTTGATAGTTGGTTAGTCGGATGCGAGAGCGTATCCAGGTTTGTTTGCGTTTGGGATATTTCCGAGGACGGAAATCTTCTAAGTGGGGGAGAGTTGTAACGCCCGGAAAAATAAGTATATGCTTGATTTGGACGTTTGTGACGTTTATTGGAATTTTACCGTTTTTGGAGTCGTTTCAGTCGGTATTAGTTCGGAATGGCGGGCTAATATTTAATTGAAGGTTTTCATATTTTTGGTACTGGAAATATTATTAAGGTAATATTCTGCGTTTTGGGGTTTTTCTGAGCAATTGAGTTTAGATCGTAAAGTAGATATTTTGTTGAGATATTTTGGAGAAGTAGGGGGAGATAGAAAAGAATATAAGAAAAGAAAAGAAGAAAGAAAAACAGAAAGGAAAGAAAGAAGAGAAAGAAAGAGAAGAGAGGAAGAAGAAGAGCAAAGGGGAAAAACAAGAGAAAGTGGAGGATTCTCAACCGAATCGATTGCCGATCGTCACAATAGCAAGGTAAGGGGGTGAATCTAATTTATCTTGGATGTATGATTCTTATAGTATTGTTCTTGTTCTTGTTCTTGTTCTTCTTGTTCCAATTTCCACAATTTTCTTGTGTGGTCTTTGTTTGATCTAAGTTTGTTTGAGAATGATTGTATGCTGATTAAATGATATCCTTGTTGTGTTATGGTGATTGATCATGTTTGTTTTCCTTTTCCATGGCTTGATTGAGTTTGAATAAAAAGTTAGGTTTGAGATAGATTGATGAATCAACCATGAAAAGTTTGATGTTAGGTTGTTTCTATGGTTTGTATGTGTTGTATTGGTGTTATAATGATGTTTTGGAGTGGTTTTGGTGAGTATGAGGGGTTTGGAACCGTTCTGGTTCGTTCTGGTTTTTTCTGGGTTTACGCAGGTCCGCTGAGCGGAGGTGGGTCCGCTGAGCGGAGGTTCTTTTGCAGAAAAATCTTTGTGAGGGTCCGCTGAGCGTAGCTGAAGGGGACAACAGCATTTTCTGTTTTTCCAAACTTTGAAACCTTGTAACTTTTGATCCGTAACTCCGTTTCGTACGCCGTTCGAAGTGTTAGGAAGCTAGTTGGATGTTCTATATGATAGTATAGGCTTGTGTCATACCCCAATTTTTGACCTAAGATACCACCTCATATCATAACATATGCATCATTTGCATCTCTAACAAATTGTATAGCTTGTGTTTGCTACTTGTGGCTCAGCAGGATTTAATCAGGAAATCACTCATCAGTACAAGTAACAATCAATTAGGGTTTTTTTCTCCCTTCATCTCAAATGAACTATCTTCATCAACAATCAACATTTGGTCCTCAGAGATTCATTTCAGCAAGCTCAAAGGCACTAAACCAACCAGATTAGGGTTTTGACTGAAGATAGCATACTCCTGACCTCTGCTCAGGATTTGACCTAATGACTTGGGACATGACCTCAAGACCCCAATTGCATCATTTTGACCCAATCCATTGGCTCAGAACATCTCCTACACAAAGATTGATCAACAGTGAAATTTCAAATCATCAGAATTAGGGTTTTGAACTATCAGGGACTAAAATCAGGGATCACATTTGGGAAACCCTAAAAATCCCCAGGAAGTCAATCAAAGATTTCAATCATCCTCAAATAATCCCTATGACAATATACAATGGAAATTGTATCTCAATTCAAAATCCACAGTCATCAATTTCATCTGGTCGACAATTAGGGTTTTTGACCTAATTCACTGAACAACTGCCTTTTTAATCAGGACATGGTGCCACAACTCAAGCTATGGTTAAATATCCTCCAATAAGCTCAAAAGCTTTGAATCGACCAAATTAGGATTCTTCATTCAATCACTCATTCTTTGCAAGATAATTTCGTGTTCATGGCGGTTTTCCACTTTTTATGTGCCATTGCCAATTGGTGTGATTTAAGAGACTTGCTTGGAATTTATTTCATGGTTTTTTTAACTCATGGATTACTCAAGGTGAAGATTTAATTTATACGGATTATTTGATCATTCATGGGAATTTCATCAAAGTTGCAAAGAAAATATCATGTTTGGTCCATTGTTGGAAAATTACTTCAAAAATGATCCAAGATCATGAGTTCAAGGATTTTAATTCAAGATCATTTCAAATTCATGGTGCAAGAATATATTCCAAGACTTGAAATTCAAAACTTCATTACTTCAAGGATATTCCACCATTTCCTTTTGAAAAAGGATCATTCAAAGGAATTCAAGAATTGATTCAAGACATAGAAATTGCATTTGAAATTCATTCAAGAAATATTCAAGTTTCATACAATTCCATTCAAGGATTCTAAGAGAAATTCAAACATTTCAAGTGGAGTTTCTTTACATGAACAAGTTCCAAATTTCAAATGAGTTACAAATAGAGACTTTGTCCAAATTCAAGATTACATTGTTTTAAGTCTAATTCAAGGTTCAAAGTTATTAGAACTTTCAAATTCCATTCACTTTCAAGAATACAAGTTCATACAATTTTAAAGTTGGAATGAATTGGAAATTACAAGAAAAAAGAAAAAAAACTACAAAGACATTCTTGAAGACTTTCTTCAATCTTCAAATCTCCATTCTTGGAATTCAAGTTTCTTCATTCTTTCTTCAAAGAATACTCATGTCACATGAAAAAAAAGAAACAAAAAGAGGGGTGAGATTAGCAAAAATCCAACAAAGGAAATAATTCAAAAAAAAAGAAATAATTCAAAAAGGAATCAAAGATATTTCATGTCCACTTGCAAGAGAAAAATCTCATAAAGAATATTCTTATTCTTTTTCTTATCTTGCAATGATTGAAACTTGCCAATCAAGTTTACCAAATGCCAAACACATCCTTAACTTTTCCTATAAATAGAAGGCTTCACTTCATTGCAAATCACACCAAAGCAACTAAAACTACTTGCTTTCTCACTTCTCTCTTTTCTCTTATAGTTTTCAAGTTTCTTGGCAAGAAGAAGCAATTCTTCAAACCAAAGAAAACTACTTGAAAAATAAGAGTTTCTAGTTACAAAGTTTCTTGAAAGAGAGTGAAGAAGAAAGTCTTCATACCTTGGTGTGGAGAGTTCCAACTTGAAGTCCATCTTCAAGTCTTGAAGAAAAGTTCAAAGAGAGGTGTTATGGCATCACCTTCATCAAAAGCCTACAATAAAAAGCAAAGTTGTTAGAGAAATTGTTAGTAACAATTCAAGGTTGTTAGTAACAATAAAGAGTTCAAGGTGTACCTCAACAATAAACCGGCGAAAACCTCCTCGCCGTAGGTAAGTCATCCACACTTTCACTCTCAATATTATTGTTTAATCATTGCTGCAAATATGTTATTCTTGTGCATAGCTGAAAATCGAAAACATAGAGGCTGAATTATTGTTGCTGTAAGCGGAAAAAACAGCCACAGTTGCAATAACAATGATCCAAAAATTCAGCAGCAAACAATAATTCAAAGTTTGTTCATCATTAAATCAAATTCACATCAACAAATAATTTGCAAGCGGATTCGACGTTGTAACAGCAATAATTCAACACAAAAATTCAGCAATATCAACAGTTCATCACAGGTTCTGAATTGCTCAACAACAATAGTTCAAAACAAAGTCCAGTAGCAGCAACAATTTGATTTCCAGAAGCTCAAAGAATCGATACATACCTCAACAAAAAATCCGGCAAAAACCTCTTTGCCGCAGGTAAGTCGATTTCATCTCCACTCTCAGTTTTGCTTCCAATTGCTACTGAAAATATCATTCATTCTGGTATGTTGTCTGAAACCAAAAATAAGGAAACATAAATTTGTTGCTATACTGTGACATAAGAAAAACAGAATGGCAAGAAATTTATTTGTGTTACCTCAAGCCATGAGAGACCGATAGCAAAGAGAGTGAATCGAGAGGAAGAATTCCGTGCTCCTCCATTATTGTCCACCTCGAGTGAAGAGAGATCGAGAGAGAAAATGAGTGTTGTTGCCGTAAGAAGAGCAAACCGAGAGAAGGTTTCGGTTGTTGTTGTTTGTCACTAAACCAAGAGAGAGTCACTGTTTTCGCGAGAAAGAGAGAGTGGCTGAGCGTTTTTCTTAGTGTTGTTCATCAAGAGAGAGCCGAGAGCAAAAGAACGAAAGAGAGCACACGAATTTGAGAAGCTTCGTTGTTATTGTTCACCGGTTAGCAAATCGAGAGAGGGAGGCCGCCGAGAATCACTGTTGTTGTTCACGTTGAGAGAGAGAGATACCGCGAGCAGAGAGCAAACGAGAGTGAGAGCGAGAGACCCCGAGAGGATGAAGTTTCATCTTGCAGGTTTTTGTGTTTTCTAGAAGAAAAGAAAAAAACTCGTAAGAACGAGTGAGAAAGATGAATAGAGGCGTTGCCTCTCTTTTGATTGTTAGGGTTTTTCCAACTCATCCTTGTGTTTATAAGCAAGGGCGGATCCGAGTCACACTGACCCGACCCGGTCCGGCCCTTTTTTTTTTTTTTAAAATTATTTCCAGCTTAAGTCAATTTTGGGCTGCACCCCCAATTTGTTTTTCAACACCCCCTGGCCCATTCAATTAAGTTTTTTTACTAATTCTCTTTTAATCTTTTCTATAATTATTTTAATGAGATTTAGTATTTTAATTTAATATAGGATTTTATTTTCTTTTCTAATCCTTATTAAAAAACTCCAAAAAATATATATTAGATACATATTTTATTTATGTTTCTAATTATTTTTCTTCTCATAAAAAACAACAAAAAATATATTAGATGCATAATAGTTTTATATTTTTTCTAATTATTTTCTTCTTTCGCAAAAAATCACAAAAAAATATCTTTTCTTTTAGCATTAATATTTTCATATTATTTTGTGTAGTTAATCATTTAAATTTCTAATTGATTACTGTTGCACGTTTCACTTGAATTTTCTAATTTCATCCGAGACTTCGAGATTTTTTCTCTGTTGTTCTCTGTTTTGTCTGTTTGTTTGGTCTTCCATTTGCAGTAGAATTCCATAAACAATTACTGGATGATCATGGAATGCTGAAAGTTGTGAGCTTATTCAAACATTCTTTTATGCTGGTATGGATGCTTAATATCTGTTGAGATCCCAATTTATTCCAAGCACATCACTTGAGGATCACAGTAACACCTCAAACTCAGAAATCCAATTTTCTCATTCTTCGAGGTAAGCCTAAAACTCCATAACTGCAAAAGAATTACCTGCCTGTTTTCATTAATTCAACTTCATTTTCAGTCAACTGTAATCACAGCTTTTCAAAACGATAAACCATCTCTTTTTAATTTCAAAAGAAACTATTGATTAAATCTTTTTGGATTGATCAATTGATTTTCAAAAACGAAGTGGGGCCTCTCGAATATTAGAGAGTGTAAGTCCCATTTCTTTTCCTTTTGTACATTTTTTTTAAACAATAAAACTTCTTCAAAATAACAAACTTTCAAACAGTTTTTCAAACGACGCGTCTGTAAATAAAACAGTCAACCATGTTTTGTAAATAAAACAGGGGCCTCCACGTAGGTATAAGTCTCATTCCCGTACATGAAATTAGGTATTTCATTGTACATTCACCTTTTTGTACATACCTCGATCAGTTTATATTTAAATTCGAATAACAAATCAAAAATGAAGGTTTTCTTTAAATCTTCCCAAAAATACCATGGGCCTCCATGTAGGTATAAGTCCCAAGCCCCTTTGTAAATACCTGTTTACATAGCTTTGAATAAACTCATGTGGACCTCTCCTCGAGTATAAGTCCCGAGCCCCGTGTATACAAATGGATCATGCTTACAGGTATATTTCCTTCATAAACTCCATTATATACACACACTTTGTCATATATATAATTGTTCATACCTGTTCATGTTTGTTCATACTTGTTCATGTTTGTTCATATGTGTGATATGTGTGCTTGTTCAACTTAGTACAACACTAGGTTCCCCATAGCCTCCTATTGGGCTTCGTGCAAAGAATCTCCACTAGTTTAGGTTAGGACATAGAGTATGGTTTCCCGGTGAAATCGCTCTAAGAGCTCAAACCAACTATACCATGCCTCCCCTTGGGCTTTGTACAAACGAGTGACCCTCCCATAGCCTCCTCTTGGGCTTACAATGCAAGGACCCTGGATTGTCCCTCCCATAGCCTCCTCTTGGGCTTACAATGCAAGGACCCTCGGATAGCCTCCTCTTGGGCTTCGTACAAGGACCCACGGGCTTCTTATAAGCATCCCCAATATCCAAATCAAAATACCCTAGGAGATTAGACATTTATCATCTCTATGATAGGAGTATCTCTTCTATATCATCACAAACAATCAATCAATCAAATTTATCAAACTTTTTTGCCACAAGGCTGGCTAATCAATCAAACCTTTTTTACCACCATACTGGCTGATTAATCAAAGTTTTTGTCACAAGGCTGACTTCATTGAAACTTTTGCCACAAGGCTGGCTGATTAATCAAAACTTTTTGTCACAAGGCTGACTTCACTAAAAGTTTTTGCCACAAGGCTGGCTAAAAAACATCTTTATCATTCTAAGCACCATAAGCGGCATGGCCCAGGGCTTATAATGAAAAGATTTTCAAACAAAAACAAACAGATGTATGTGATGATATAGATTAGATACATCGAACATTTAGATGACATTTGTCTCTTATCCTTTGCTTCCACTAGCATAAGTGGGAACTACGATTGCTCTGACTTTCTCAACATCCCTTTGAGAATACGTAGGCACAAGGTCGTATCCTTGGCGAGCAAAACTTCTCCCTCAAACCATTCAAACCTTAGCACCCGTAGACCCGAGCTACAGATGCTCTGATTCCCTCTAGGGGATATGTATGCAGAGGATCGCGATGATCTTTGCGAGCATAATCAAACAAACACCTTAGGTCCCACCTATTTCACAACAGAACCTCCACCATAACATAGAATGAAACAAACACAACAAAGAAACCTATAGAGTACTATAGATACGTTGGGTGCTAATACCTTCCCTTCGTATAACCAACCCTCTTACCCAAGATCTCTCCCCACTTTTAAGGTTATTGCAACTTTTTTCCTTTTCCTACTTTGGAAACAATAAAAAGTTTGGTCGGTACAAAAGAAAAATCATTTTTTGAGCACTCGAGCCCAAAGAAGGCATCAGGTGTCTCATCCCGAAAAAAGACAACGATTTTTCCCCGCGACAGAAAAATGGCGACTTCACTGGGGAGCCATCTTTTTATTGTTTCCAAAGAAAGGGTTATTTCTATTTGTTTTGTTTTTATTTTGTTCTTGTTTGGTTCTTTGATTCTGTTACTTGTGTGGTTCTGTTACAAGTGATACATTATGGACAAATCCTAACCCGGATTAAGTACACATAAGAATTAGGTGGAGGGTATAGTCATGTGCAGGCGCACGTGAGAATCCTTCCGCTCAGTGGAGGTTCCTTGTTTGTAATATATGTTTAGCGAGTTAATTGCGAAGACATTATTGCTTTCATTGAACTGTAGAAGCTGAGTTGGCTGTAGAACCCCAACCCATCCTGGCCTTATTAGGTTGTGGTGCAGAAACTATTCAGGTGAAGACTTGGATTAGTTGTCATGCGGAGAACCACACTCAGACGAGTTTTTCTTGAGAATATTGCTGGCTCATGAGTTTAATTGTGGAAAGCCGGTAATATCCGAAAGAAAAATGTAGACTCTGACGTATCAGTAGAACATGTTTTGCAGGTGATTAACTAGAACTATCCCATGTTTGGTTCTCTGACCTCATGCTCGTGACGCTGGACCTTTGAACCTGTGTGTACCATATTTGTGTTGCCATGTCTGTATTACCATGTATGTGTTACCATGTTTGAACTACCATGTTTGCTTTACCATGTTTGAATATGTGGCATCCATGCATTCATACATCCATAAAAAAATAAAAAAATAAAAAAAAAAATCTTTTTCCATAAAAACATGATTTTTTCCAAACAATTAGAGAATTTTCTTTGCAAACATTATAGGATTAGGTTATGGAGTGGGTAAAAAGGCATACCAAGAGGTACGGTTTCAAAGAGCCTAATGTGGAAAGACTGAAAGAGTTAGCGTCTTTTGTACAAGATCCTTCTGATTTTAGGAAAAGCCATGGAAAGCTTTTGCCTATCTTGAACACTCATGTTGATGAAGGACTTCTCAAAACTCTGGTTCAGTTTTATGATCCCGTCTACCGGTGTTTTACCTTTCCAGACTATCAGTTGGTACCAACCTTGGAAGAATATGCCAATCTTTTGGGTATTCCTGTGTCTGACAAAATACCTTTCAATGGTTTGGAAGCCATTCCTAAGTCACCAGTCATTGCAACAGGAACCCACTTGAAGAAATCTGAAATAGAGAAAAATTGGACTACCAAAGGAAACCTTCCAGGTTTGCCTTCACAGTTTCTAATAAAGAAAGCCTTTGACTTCATCGAGACTGGTAGCATGATAGCTTTTGAAGCTGTACTAGCCTTGCTCATCTATGGGTTGGTTCTGTTTCCCAATATCGACGACTTTGTTGATATCAATGCCATAAAGGTCTTTTTGAATGGAAATCCCGTTCCGACTCTGCTTGGTGACATGTATTTCTCTGTCCATCATAGGAATCACCAAGGTGGTGGAATTATTGTATGTTGTGCACCTATGTTGTTTAAATGGATTGTTTCACACTTACCTAAGTCTCCCATTTTCACGGAAAACCGAGAAGGTTTACGTTGGTCTCAAAGACTTATGTCTCTTACTAATAATGATATTCAGTGGTATACCTTGGCTCGCTGCCGTACAGAAACCATTGAAAGTTGTGGAGAATTCGCCAACGTACCCCTCATTGGTACACAAGGAGGAATTAACTACAATCCGGTCCTAGCCCGACGACAACTCGGGTATGCAAATTCAACTAAACCCATTGGCCCTACAGTGGAAAGCTACTTCTATCAGGAAGGAAATGATCCTCAAGGGTTGAAAACAAAAATGGTGAAAGCCTGGTACGACATCCGATGGAAAGAAAAAGGTGAGATAAGGAACTGTATCGCTACGAACGCCTACATCTGTTGGGTAAAGAAAAGAGCAAGGGAGTTTCAAATGCCTTATGATTATGAAAAACCCATGTTCCCTGTGGTGCCTCAACGACCCAACATTCCCGCTATGGAGGAATACCAAGACACTTTGACCAAGATGAGGATAGAAAAAGATGCTTGGAAAGAAAAGTTTCGAAGAACTGATGTGGAAAATAGAAAGTTGAAGAAACAAGTGAAAGAACATGAAGAAACTCTCTATTATCAGGATGGATGGCTCATGAACAAAGATGAGAAGATCCGTCGGAAAGATGCCGCAATCAGAAGATACATCAAAGAAAGCAAGAAAAAGCTTGAAGGCTCAACAAGCAACGCTCCGATACCTGACAATTGGAAGAATGTGGTTGACAAGCTGAGAGCTGAAAAGGCCGATTTGAAAGCTCGCTATGGGAAAGAAATCATGAAGCTCAAGCTGCACAATGCATTTGGTTCTTCGTCTGATGAAGATGTTTAGGATTTGTTTAAATTTTCATGTATCATTTGATTTTGTAAGGAGCTACGCTCCAATGTTGTAACATTTCCCATTATTTCAATAAAAGAATAGTTTGTGTTCAAATGTTTGCAAGGAAATAATCTTAAAAATATTTGGAAAAATCATAAACTTATTTTTGCATACATCATTCTGCATATCGAGTCTGTTGTATAGAGTCTTATCTTTTGGATCTTTCTCCAATAGATCGTGAAGCTGTCGCGTCTCAAAGTTTCTCGACCGCGCTCGCAATCAGATCACAAATACAATACTCGTTCAAGCAGAAGAAGAGTAATGGAACACTCTGAACAAGAGAATATTGAGCTCCGTGGTACGGTGACCACCCTTCAGGAAAAGTTGGAAAGTCTCACTACTCTGGTTGACTCCTTAATGGCCGCACAGAATCAGCCGCCGCCACCCAACAGTCAAGCAACAGTAACATCTGAAGTCACTACTCCTGTTTCTACAGTTGCATTCAGCATTCCATCTTTCTCCATGCCATAAGGTTGGGGCACGCCTTTCAGCTTCGGTACAGGTTTCCGCCATAATGTTTCTGGGGTTCAAACATCCACAACTGAAGCGCCTGCTGCACCAAGTTCGCAGTTTACTCCAAATCAGGGGGTAACTTTTTCTCAAATCACTATGGCACTTTCTCAACCCACTATGACAGTTCCGACTCCTACGGTTCACACTGTTCCTTATGATGGCAATGAGATTTATCATGATCAAGGTGATAGCACAAATCAACGTAACCTTGTGGAAGATCTCCAAGAGCAGTTCAACAAGATTCAGCTGGAAGTCAAAGCTATTCGTGGGAAAGATTTGTTTGGAAAGAATGCCCAGGAGCTATGTTTGGTTCCCAGTGTACAAATACCAGCTAAATTCAAGGTCCCAGACTTTGAGAAATACAAAGGAAGTTCTTGTCCACAAAGCCATCTCGTGATGTATGCCCGGAAGATGTCTACTTATGCAGATAATCATCAGTTGCTTATCCACTACTTTCAAGACAGTTTGACTGGTGCCGCACTGAAGTGGTACACAGGTTTGGATAGCACCAATATTCGAACTTTCAATGACTTAGGCGAGGCCTTTGTCCGACAATACAAATACAACTCGGATATGGCTCCAGATAGAGATCAGCTTCGATCCATGGCTCAGAAAGACCATGAAGCTTTCAAAGAATATGCCCAACGATGGAGAGAAACTGCTGCTCAGATTAATCCACCGTTAAAAGAGAAAGAGATGACAAAGATCTTCCTGAATACTCTCAGTCCGTTTTATTATGAACGCATGATTGCTAGTGCTCCAAGTGATTTCACTGAAATGGTAAACATGGGGATGCGTCTAGAAGAAGGAGTCCGAACCGGACGTCTAACTAAAGAAGGTGGATCTTCAAGCGGAACCAAAAAGTTTGGAAGTGGTTTCCCAAAGAAGAAAGAACAAAGTGTTGACATGGTATCCCAAGGAAAGCCAAGAGGAAATGTCAATCGTCAACGACAGGTAGCTGCTATCGCACCAGCCATTAATACAACACCGAATCCGGGTTTTACTCCGCAGTTTCAACAACAACAGCCTCGATAACAGGCTCAGCAGTTTAACAATAATCAGAATCGTGTACAAAGAGCTCCACAGTTTGATCCGATTCCAATGACCTACACAGAATTGTACCCTGCTTTGATTGAAAGAGGTCTTGTTCAAACTAAAGCACCACCACCAGTACCTGAGAAACTCCCATGGTGGTACAAAGCTGAGGTCTCATGCCCTTATCATCAAGGAGCACCTGGCCATGATCTCGAGCATTGCATAGCTTTGAAACATGAAGTTCAGAGGTTGGTAAGATCTAATCTCCTCTCTTTCAGAAATTTGAATCCAAATGTGCAAGCAAATCCGCTGCCCAATCATGGAGGGCATGTTGTAAACATGGTGTATGGATGTCCTGGTCCATACCGAGTCTATAACATCAATTTCTCAAGAGCAGATTTGGTACAAATGCACGCTACTCTCTGTCGAGGGCAGAATTTTCGTCAGCATCACTATGGTTCCTGTAGCATATGTTGTGTAGATCCTCACGGATGTTCGATTGTGAGAAGAGATCTTCAAGTTCTGTTGGATAATGGTAGTATTCAGATCTACAGAAATAGGAATGAAAATGATGTTAACATGATAGGATGTTATCCGCATGAGCTTTTAGTCTCAGATATCAACTCGGAAATGCCTACAGTTAACGTCATCGTTCCTCATTTCAATATACCCGAGCGCATAGAAGTTACTTACAACAAGCCAAAGGTTCCTGTTGCTCCTTTGATCACTTGTCTACTTGGACCTGTTCCCTATGACTCTGACAAGGCGGTTCCATACAACTACAATGCAACAATGATAAAGAATGGACAAGAAGTTCCTTTACCTACTCTTTCATCTGTCGTGAATATCGCTGATGTGAGTCGAGTAACAAGAAGTGGACGTGTGTATACTCCACTACCTCCGAAGCAGCCTGTTGCTCCGACAACCGGACAAAATCCTATCAATACACCAGTAGGGAATCCTGTGGAAACTCCTGTCAGTAACACAAACACTGATGTTGGCCAATGCAGTGGAACCAATGTCAATCCTGACTTTGACGAAATTTTGAAGCTTATCAAAAGAAGTGAATACAAGATTGTGGATCAGCTTATGCAGACTCCTTCAAAAATCTCAATACTTTCATTGCTGTTAAATTCTGAAGCACACAGGGAAGCCCTGATGAGAGTCTTGGATCAAGCTTTTGTAGATCATGATGTGACTGTTGATCACTTTGATGAGATAATAGCCAACATAACAGCTTGCAACAATTTAAGCTTCTGTGATGAAGAACTCCCCGAGGAGGGCAGAAATCACAATCTTGCTTTGCACATTTCTATGAACTGTCAGTCAGACTCTTTGTCCAATGTGTTGGTAGACACCGGATCTTCCTTGAATGTTATGCCAAAGACGACTCTTGCTCGTTTGTCTTACCAAGGAATGCCTATGAAATTCAGTGGTGTAGTAGTCGCGAAGTCAACCTTCCCATGACAATTGGTCCACATACATTTCAAATCACCTTCCAGGTCATGGACATTCAAGCTGCTTATAGCTGTCTGTTAGGACGACCATGGATCCATGAAGCAGGGGCAATAACTTCTACGCTCCATCAAAAGTTAAAGTTTGTAACAAATGGAAAATTGGTAACAATAAGTGGAGAACAAGCCTTGATGGTGAGCCATTTATCCAATTTCTCTTTCATTGGTGCTGATGATGTGGAAGGAACTCAGTTCCAAGGTCTCTCTTTAGAAGACGAATCTTCCAAGAAGAAAGCATCAATCTCTTCTTACAAAGAAGCAGTAAAAGTAGTGAGAGATGGAACTACCACTGGCTGGGGGCAAGTTGTGATTCCTACCAAGAATGAAACTAGAGCAGGACTCGGATGTTCACCAACATTCTCAAACTGCACTAAGAAGGATGAAACCCTTCGTCTGATCAAAGAAACATTCATTAGTGGAGGATTCCTTAATCCGATTCCTCAAGGGGTTAATGTCCTTATCGAAGAATGTATCGAAGAAGGTCTACCTGATCCTGAAGAAGAATGGAAATGTTATCTCAATGACTCGGGATACATATCTCAGGAAGAACCATATCCTCCTTCAGAGAAATCCAAAGGCAAAGAAACTGAGCCTATTCCTGCAGAGATCTGGGACACCTTGGGACAACCAAGTGGAAAATTTGATTATATGGTGAAATATACTGCACCTGAAAGTTCAAAGATTGCGATTGAAGACATCCAACCAACTGGATGGGGGGATTCCTTTGAATATGATAATCAACCAGAAGAGGCTTACCAATGCTCTCAATTTTCACAGCAGCCAGAAATTACTGAAGATTTCAGCTTCAACGCATCTACCAAGATTCATAATCCCGAAGATGGTTATTATCACATAAATGCCATTTTTGAAGATGAAGGGGAAGATGGCCCCGCAACTGACTCAGAAAGTGTCGCTGACAATGAGTCTCTTCATCCTGAAGACTGGGAAATACATCCTGAAAATTCTGAAGATTGTGACTCATCTTATGCTCTTCAAGAAGTAGAAGAAGATCGTTTCAACTCTACAAAGAACAAGGTTGACGAACCAGGACCTTCAAATCCTGCTCGACCAGCGGTCAATGTCAATACTGAAGATCACTCTGGGGAGAATTTTCCTGAATACATAATACACAGAGGAGTTCGTTGCTACTAGAAGGCTGTCGACGTTCCGAATGTTGTTCGCCGCTCAAAGTAATCACCTCGCTGTTATTTTGACCTCCTGCCTTGCCCAAAGCAGAGAGATGTTTTATAGGGCTTTGCTTTTAAATGTTCCGCCCAAATAACTTTGTGTATAGGGCTTTGTTTTAAAAGTTTACCTCTTTGTCCTGCCCAAGACAAATGAGTTTGTGTTTAGGGCTTTGTTTCAAAAATGAATCATAAATAAAGCGTCATTTTGAATTCCCTACATTATATGTTTTATTTTTGCTTTTTTCTGGAAATGGTAATCCTAAAAAACCGAAATAAAAAAAAAACTTTTCAAAAAAAATCTGCATACACTCTTGCATTCATAAATTTTCTGAAATAAATATAAATCACATGTGCAGATTTACTATTGATAAACCCATTGAATGCAATAACCCTATGCCCTCTCCCAACTTTGAGTTTCCTGTGTTCGAAGCCGAAGAAGAGGAAGAAGAGGAGATCCCGGACGAGATCTCTCGATTACTTAAGCAAGAGGAAAGAGCCATTCTGCCTCACAAAGAGCCTTTAGAAAAGATTAACTTGGGTTCTGAAGAAGACAAAAAAGAAGTGACCATTGGATCGCTGCTTGATACTGATGTCAAGAGTAAGTTGACAGACCTTCTCAAAGAATATGTTGACGTGTTTTCCTGGTCCTACCAAGACATGCTTGGGTTGGATACCAATATTGTTCAGCATTACTTGCCATTGAAGCCAGAATGTCCGCCAGTTAAGCAGAAATTGCGAAGGACTCACCCTGATATGGCTAATAAGATCAAAGTGGAAGTTCAAAAACAGCTCGACGCAGGTTTTCTTGTCACCTCTGAATATCCTCAATGGTTGGCCAACATAGTGCCAGTTCCGAAGAAAGATGGCAAAGTCAGAATGTGTGTTGACTACCGTGACTTGAACAAGGCCAGTCCAAAAGATGACTTTCCATTACCACATATTGACATGCTGGTTGATAACACCGCTAAGTTCAACGTCTTTTCCTTCATGGACGGGTTCTCCGGTTATAATCAGATCAAGATGGCTCCTGAAGACATGGAGAAGACATCTTTCATCACCCCATGGGGTACCTTTTGCTACAAAGTGATGCCATTTGGATTAAAGAATGTAGGCGCAACTTACCAAAGGGCAATGACTACTCTCTTTCATGACATGATGCATAAAGAAATTGAAGTTTATGTGGACGACATGATAGCCAAGTCCAGCACAGAAGAAGAACATATTGAATACCTTCTTAAGTTGTTTCAACGACTAAGGAAATATCAGCTTCGCTTGAATCCTAACAAATGTACTTTTGGGGTTAGATCTGGAAAACTCTTGGGTTTCATTGTCAGCCAAAGAGGTATCGAAGTAGATCCTGACAAAGTCAGAGCTATTCAAGAGATGCCTGTACCAAAAACTGAAAAGCAAGTAAGAGGATTTCTCGGACGATTGAACTATATCTCCAGATTCATCTCTCAAATGACTGCTACTTGTGGGCCAATTTTCAAGCTTCTCCGCAAAGGTCAAGGGGTTGTATGGACTGAAGATTGCCAGAAAGCGTTCAACAGTATCAAAGAATACCTGTTAGAACCACCAATATTGATTCCTCCAGTTGAAGGAAGACCACTAATCATGTACCTTACTGTGTTGGAAGAATCCATGGGTTGTATGCTTGGACAACAAGATGAAACTGGTAAGAAGGAGCATGCCATCTATTACTTGAGTAAGAAATTCACAGATTGTGAGTCTCGTTACTCCATGCTCGAAAAAACATGTTGTGCTTTGGCTTGGGCTTCAAAACGTCTCCGCCAATACATGATCAACAATACTACCTGGTTAATCTCTAAAATGGATCCGATCAAGTATGTCTTTGAAAAGCCTGCCTTAACAGGAAGGATTGCCCGATGGCAAATGCTGTTATCCGAGTATGACATTGAGTACCGTGCTCAAAAAGCGGTCAAAGGAAGCATTCTCGCCGATCATTTGGCGCATCAACCAATTAATGAATATCAATCTCTCAAGTTTGACTTTCCTGATGAAGATATCTTGTACTTGAAGATGAAAGATTGTGACGAACCATTACCTGAAGAAGGTCCTGAACCTGGATCAACATGGGGCCTAATTTTTGATGGAGCAGTAAACGCTTTTGGCAATGGAATTGGGGCAATCATCATCACTCCCAAGGGTACTCATATCCCATTCTCCGCCAGATTACTATTTGATTGTACCAACAACATCGCAGAATATGAAGCTTGTATCATGGGTCTCGAAGAAGCCATTGACTTAAGGATCAAGATCCTCGACATATATGGAGATTCAGCTCTCGTGATCAACCAAATCAAAGACAAGTGGGAAACTTATCACCCTGGCTTGATTCCTTACAGAGATTATGCAAGACGTCTGTTGACTTTCTTCAACAAGGTTGAATTGCATCATATACCTCGAGATCAGAATCGAATGGCAGACGCCTTGGCTACTCTATCTTCCATGTTCAAAGTCAATCATTGGAACGATATGCCTACAGTCAGAATTACGCGCCTTGAAAGGCCCGCCTATGTATTTGCAACTGAAGCAATCATCGATGATAAACCGTGGTTCCACGACATCAAACGCTTCCTTCAAACTCAAGAGTACCCACTTGGGGCATCAAAAAAAGATAAGAAAACTCTAAGGAGGCTTTCTGGCAGTTTCTTCCTGAACGGAGATGTGCTATACAAAAGAAACTTCGACATGGTTTTGCTCAGATGCGTGGACAGACACGAAGCAGACATGTTAATGCATGAAGTGCATGAAGAGTCCTTTGGAACTCATTCAAATGGGCATGCAATGTCCAAAAAGATCTTAAGAGCAGGATACTATTGGTTGACAATGGAATCTGATTGTTATAAACACGTGAAGAGATGTCACAAGTGCCAGATCTACGCAGATAAGATCCATGTGCCACCGACTCTACTCAACGTTCTCTCATCTCCATGGCCTTTCTCCATGTGGGGTATAGACATGATTGGAATGATTGAACCAAAAGCTTCAAACGATCATCGTTTCATCTTGGTAGCAATTGATTACTTCACCAAATGGGTCGAAGCAGCATCTTATGCCAATGTTACAAGACAAGTGGTTGTAAGGTTCATCAAGAATAACATCATTTGCCGATATGGTATTCCCAGCAAGATCATTACTGATAATGGTTCAAACTTGAATAACAAAATGATGAAAGAATTATGTGAGGAATTCAAGATTGAGCATCATAACTCTTCTCCTTACAGACCAAAAATGAACGGCGCCGTTGAAGCCGCCAACAAGAACATTAAGAAGATCGTCCAGAAAATGGTCGTCACTTACAAAGACTGGCACGAAATGCTTCCATTTGCTTTACATGGGTACCGTACTTCAGTGCGTACTTCAACAGGGGCAACTCCCTTTTCTCTAGTATACGGCATGGAAGCTGTGCTCCCCGTAGAAGTTGAAATCCCATCAATGAGAGTCCTCATGGAGACTAAGTTATCAGAGGCTGAATGGTGTCAAAGCAGATATGATCAGTTGAACTTAATTGAAGAAAAACGTATGACTGCTCTATGCCATGGACAGTTATACCAAGCAAGGATGAAACAAGCTTTCAACAAAAAGGTTCGACCTCGTGAATTTCGAGAAGGCGACCTCGTGCTTAAAAAGATCTTGTCTTTTCAACCAGATTCTAGGGGCAAATGGTCTCCTAATTACGAAGGCCCGTATGTTGTCAAAAGAACATTTTCTGGCGGCGCCATGACTCTTGCAACCATGGATGGTGATGAACTCCCGCATCCTGTGAATGCTGATGCAGTCAAGAAATACTTTGTCTAAAAAATACAAAAAGAACAGCTCGGTAAGTCGAAAACCCGCAAAGGGCGACTTAGGCAAAAATGAGCGTCTCGGTGGACTGAAAACCCGAAAGGGCGGTCCAGGCAAAAATTAGAGACAATAAACAGAAAAATTCATCCTGGTAGATTGAAAACCTGAAAGGGCAATCTAGGCAAAAATTAAGGAATAATGACAAAGTAACTGCATCAGTCCATACTTCGTCACCTGAAGAGTCTTTTCATCAAAGGATCTTCGATCAAATCATCGCCAATCTGAAGCAACAAGCACAGTTGGAACTCAAAGTTGTTAGGGGGAATAGTGGTTATTGCTTTCAATGTAGCCTTTTCCGCATAATTACCATTTCCAACTTTTGTAAATACTCTATGGAATCACGCCTTTAGCTGATTACCATCCTATTAAATAAATTTGAGCCTTGTGCCCATTTGTTTGCAATTCTTGATTTCTTCTAGCTTGCAAAATGACGCTTTAATTGTGTTATTCACTTTTGGAAAAAAGAAAAAAAGTTTTAAATGAATTTACTTTTCTTTTTCAAAATAAAAGCGAAACTTTCCTTTGAGTTGTGAACAACGGAAGGAACATCAGCAGTTGTCTCCGTAGGATGAACAAAAGGGTTCTCCCTGAAAAATTGTTGAGACAACGGTATTCTGGTCCCAGAAAAGAATTCTTGAAGCAATTACCCCTCGAGGTAAAGAAGCTCTTCTATCCCCAGTGAAGAAGGTCTTTTATCCCCAGTGACGAAGATTTTCCATCTCCAGTGAAGAAGCTCTTCCATCCCAGTAAAGATGCTTATCTTCCCCAGAGAAGTTTAAAGCACGAAGCATCATTCATCACCTGTGTTATCTGCACCGTGTTGAAGAGCATTTGCCAAGTATCTGGTTGTATTGCGACGTTGGTCCATCTCCAGTATATACTTCTTTGTCTGTCAGTATTGTCAGCATGCATGCTACATTCATGACATTCATCATTCATACATATTTGCATCATTTATGCATTCTTGCATTTTTCAATACTTACTTGTTTAGGATATATTTATCCTCAAAAAAAAAAAAGAAGAAAAAAGAAAAAGAAAAAGAAACAGTATGGGCGTGTCATCTCTCCAAGTAGGTTGTCACCCGTAAGCAGAAAGAACATCTTCTTTCTCCAGTTCCCCACTGAGATCATTCCTCGTGGAAGAAGGTTGCTTTAGTTTTTCCTTTCAAAACAAAGGAGGAAATCCCCAGTTGAGTTCATTCCTCATGGGTACAAAGTCTTGTTTGACTATTTCTTTCCAATACATTCATGGTTAGAACCCTGTCTTTACCAAAAATTCAAATTCCGATTCTCCAAATAGAGTCAAGAAAAAATTGAACCATAAGCAATAGCCTCATCATCTGAGCAGCTTATGTCTCTTTCAAAATATTTTTCCTCTCAAGGAAATCAATCGTGAAGACCATTTGACAATCAGGGCCTTATTATTGTTCACAAGGCTGAATAACCAGTAATTTCCCTAGCAAAGTCTCCAGAATCATTTTATCACTTGGCTGATAATTGATCCTGTATTCAAAACCACTATCACAGGGCTGGTAGTCGGTAACCTTTTTGTTCTGGTTATATTATTTAACATGTCTATCACAAGGCTGATAGTCAGTAATATTAACCGAACCTTTGAGACTCTTTTTACCTTGTCAAGTCTATCACCATGCTGATAGTCGGTAATACAGTTTCATACCTTTCACCTTCGCATTATTAAACAAGTCTATCCCTGTGTTGATAGTCGATAATGTCGATTGGTAAGCTTTTCTTACAAAGCTATCATTCCCCGATGAAGCATACACTTGCTTTCCCGAAAGACAAAACGGATTCTCTTCCTAAAAACAGATTGAGGCATCCTTCCCAATCTCTTTTCCCCAGCGGAGTCAGTTCTTGATATCCCTCGGTAAAGATATCCTTGCATCATTCGCAATTTTGGTATCTTAGGTCCAAAATTCGCGTCTTCTGATATTTAAGTCTCTTCCACCCTATCAAAACGAAGATTTTCAATCTTCATGTCTCAGGTTGAAGAAACTTAAATAGGGGCATCTGTCATACCCCAATTTTTGACCTAAGATACCACCTCATATCATAACATATGCATCATTTGCATCTCTAACAAATTGTATAGCTTGTGTTTGCTACTTGTGACTCAGCAGGATTTAATCAGGAAATCACTCATCAGTACAAGTAACAATCAATTAGGGTTTTGTTCTCCCTTCATCTCAAAGAACTATCTTCATCAACGATCAACATTTGGTCCTCAGAGATTCATTTCAACAAGCTCAAAGGCACTAAACCAACCAGATTAGGGTTTTGACTGAAGATAGCATACTCCTGACCTCTGCTCAGGATTTGACCTAATGACTTGGGACATGACCTCAAGACCCCAAGTGCATCATTTTGACCCAATCCATTGGCTCAGAACATCTCCTACACAAAGATTGATCAACAGTGAAATTTCAAATCATCAGAATTAGGGTTTTGAACTATCAGGGACTAAAATCAGGGATCACATTTGGGAAACCCTAAAAATCCCCAGGAAGTCAATCAAAGGTTTCAATCATCCTCAAATAATCCCTATGACAATATACAATGGAAATTGTATCTCAATTCAAAATCCACAGTCATCAATTTCATCTGGTCGACAATTAGGGTTTTTGACCTAATTCACTGAACAACTGCCTTTTTAATCAGGACATGGTGCCACAACTCAAGCTATGGTTAAATATCCTCCAATAAGCTCAAAATATTTGAATCGACCAAATTAGGATTCTTCATTCAATCACTCATTCTTTGCAAGATAATTTCGTGTTCATGGCGGTTTCCACTTTTTATGTGCCATTGCCAATTGGTGTGATTTAAGAGACTTGCTTGGAATTTATTTCATGGTTTTTTTAACTCATGGATTATTTGATCATTCATGGGAATTTCATCAAAGTTGCAAAGAAAATATCATGTTTGGTCCATTGTTGGAAAATTACTTCAAAAATGATTCAAGATCATGAGTTCAAGGATTTTAATTCAAGATCATTTCAAATTCATGGTGCAAGAATATATTCCAAGACTTGAAATTCAAAACTTCATTACTTCAAGGATATTCCACCATTTCCTTTTGAAAAAGGATCATTCAAAGGAATTCAAGAATTGATTCAAGACATAGAAATTGCATTTGAAATTCATTCAAGAAATATTCAAGTTTCATACAATTCCATTCAAGGATTCTAAGAGAAATTCAAACATTTCAAGTGGAGTTTCTTTACATGAACAAGTTCCAAATTTCAAATGAGTTACAAATAGAGACTTTGTCCAAATTCAAGATTACATTGTTTCAAGTCTAATTCAAGGTTCAAAGATATTACAACTTTCAAATTCCATTCACTTTCAAGAATACAAGTTCATACAATTTTAAAGTTGGAATGAATTGGAAATTACAAGAAAAAAGAAAAAAAACTACAAAGACATTCTTGAAGACTTTCTTCAATCTTCAAATCTCCATTCTTGGAATTCAAGTTTCTTCATTCTTTCTTCAAAGAATACTCATGTCACATGAAAAAAAAGAAACAAAAAGAGGGGTGAGATTAGCAAAAATCCAACAAAGGAAATAATTCAAAAAAAAAGAAATAATTCAAAAAGGAATCAAAGATATTTCATGTCCACTTGCAAGAGAAAAATCTCATAAAGAATATTCTTATTCTTTTTCTTATCTTGCAATGATTGAAACTTGCCAATCAAGTTTACCAAATGCCAAACACATCCTTAACTTTTCCTATAAATAGAAGGCTTCACTTCATTGCAAATCACACCAAAGCAACTAAAACTACTTGCTTTCTCACTTCTCTCTTTTCTCTCATAGTTTTCAAGTTTCTTGGCAAGAAGAAGCAATTCTTCAAACCAAAGAAAACTACTTTAAAAATAAGAGTTTCTAGTTACAAAGTTTCTTGAAAGAGAGTGAAGAAGAAAGTCTTCATACCTTGGTGTGGAGAGTTCCAACTTGAAGTCCATCTTCAAGTCTTGAAGAAAAGTTCAAAGAGAGGTGTTATGGCATCACCTTCATCAAAAGCCTACAATAAAAAGCAAAGTTGTTAGAGAAATTGTTAGTAACAATTCAAGGTTGTTAGTAACAATAAAGAGTTCAAGGTGTACCTCAACAATAAACCAGCGAAAACCTCCTCGCCGTAGGTAAGTCATCCACACTTTCACTCTCAATATTATTGTTTAATCATTGCTGCAAATATGTTATTCTTGTGCATAGCTGAAAATCGAAAACATAGAGGCTGAATTATTGTTGCTGTAAGCGGAAAAAACAGCCACAGTTGCAATAACAATGATCCAAAAATTCAGCAGCAAACAATAATTCAAAGTTTGTTCATCATTAAATCAAATTCACATCAACAGACAATTTGAAAGCGGATTCGACGTTGTAACAGCAATAATTCAACACAAAAATTCAGCAATATCAACAGTTCATCACAGGTTCTGAATTGCTCAACAACAATAGTTCAAAACAAAGTCCAGTAGCAGCAACAATTTGATTTCCAGAAGCTCAAAGAATCGATACATACCTCAACAAAAAATCCGGCAAAAACCTCTTTGCCGCGGGTAAGTCGATTTCATCTCCACTCTCAGTTTTGCTTCCAATTGCTACTGAAAATATCATTCATTCTGGTATGTTGTCTGAAACCAAAAATAAGGAAACATAAATTTGTTTCTATACTGTGACATAAGAAAAACAGAATGGCAAGAAATTTATTTGTGTTACCTCAAGCCATGAGAGACCGATAGCAAAGAGAGTGAATCGAGAGGAAGAATTCCGTGCTCCTCCATTATTGTCCACCTCGAGTGAAGAGAGATCGAGAGAGAAAATGAGTGTTGTTGCCGTAAGAAGAGCAAACCGAGAGAAGGTTTCGGTTGTTGTTGTTTGTCACTAAACCAAGAGAGAGTCACTGTTTTCGCGAGAAAGAGAGAGTGGCTGAGCGTTTTTCTTAGTGTTGTTCATCAAGAGAGAGCCGACAGCAAAAGAACGAAAGAGAGCACACGAATTTGAGAAGCTTCGTTGTTATTGTTCACCGGTTAGCAAATCGAGAGAGGGAGGCCGCCGAGAATCACTGTTGTTGTTCACGTTGAGAGAGAGAGATACCGCGAGCAGAGAGCAAACGAGAGTGAGAGCGAGAGACCCCGAGAGGATGAAGTTTCATCTTGCAGGTTTTTGTGTTTTCTAGAAGAAAAGAAAAAAACTCGTAAGAACGAGTGAGAAAGATGAATAGAGGCGTTGCCTCTCTTTTGATTGTTAGGGTTTTTCCAACTCATCCTTGTGTTTATAAGCAAGGGCGGATCCGGGTCACACTGACCCGACCCGGTCCGGCCCATTTTTTTTTTTTAAAATTATTTCCAGCTTAAGTCAATTTTGGGCTGCACCCCCAATTTGTTTTTCAACACCCCCTGGCCCATTCAATTAAGTATTTTTACTAATTCTCTTTTAATCTTTTCTATAATTATTTTAATGAGATTTAGTATTTTAATTTAATATAGGATTTTATTTTCTTTTCTAATCCTTATTAAAAAACTCCAAAAAATATATATTAGATACATATTTTATTTATGTTTCTAATTATTTTTCTTCTCATAAAAAACAACAAAAAATATATTAGATGCATAATAGTTTTATATTTTTTCTAATTATTTTCTTCTTTCACAAAAAATCACAAAAAAATATCTTTTCTTTTAGCATTAATATTTTCATATTATTTTGTGTAGTTAATCATTTAAATTTCTAATTGATTACTGTTGCACGTTTCACTTGAATTTTCTAATTTCATCCGAGACTTCGAGATTTTTTCTCTGTTGTTCTCTGTTTTGTCTGTTTGTTTGGTCTTCCATTTGCAGTAGAATTCCATAAACAATTACTGGATGATCATGGAATGCTGAAAGTTGTGAGCTTATTCAAACATTCTTTTATGCTGGTATGGATGCTTAATATCTGTTGAGATCCCAATTTATTCCAAGCACATCACTTGAGGATCACAGTAACACCTCAAACTCAGAAATCCAATTTTCTCATTCTTCGAGGTAAGCCTAAAACTCCATAACTACAAAAGAATTACCTGCCTGTTTTCATTAATTCAACTTCATTTTCAGTCAACTGTAATCACAGCTTTTCAAAACGATAAACCATCTCTTTTTAATTTCAAAAGAAACTATTGATTAAATCTTTTTGGATTGATCAATTGATTTTCAAAAACGAAGTGGGGCCTCTCGAATATTAGAGAGTGTAAGTCCCATTTCTTTTCCTTTTGTACAGTTTTTTT
The DNA here is from genome assembly GCF_029867415.1 of Vicia villosa. NCBI lineage: Eukaryota > Viridiplantae > Streptophyta > Magnoliopsida > Fabales > Fabaceae > Vicia > Vicia villosa. Next base: position 212,559 of record NW_026705938.1, on the reverse strand, counting down.
AAACAATAAAACTTCTTCAAAATAACAAACTTTCAAACAGTTTTTCAAACGACGCGTCTGTAAATAAAACAGTCAACCATGTTTTGTAAATAAAACAGAGGCCTCCACGTAGGTATAAGTCTCATTCCCGTACATGAAATTAGGTATTTCATTGTACATTCACCTTTTTGTACATACCTCGATCAGTTTATATTTAACTTCAAATAACAAATCAAAAATGAAGGTTTTCTTTAAATCTTCCCAAAAATACCATGGGCCTCCATGTAGGTATAAGTCCCAAGCCCCTTTGTAAATACCTGTTTACATAGCTTTGAATAAACTCAAGTGGACCTCTCCTCGAGTATAAGTCCCGAGCCCCGTGTATACAAATGGATCATGCTTACAGGTATATTTCCTTCATAAACTCCATTATATACACACACTTTGTCATATATATAATTGTTCATACCTGTTCATGTTTGTTCATACTTGTTCATGTTTGTTCATATGTGTGATATGTGTGCTTGTTCAACTTAGTACAACACTAGGTTCCCCATAGCCTCCTATTGGGCTTCGTGCAAAGAATCTCCACTAGTTTAGGTTAGGACATAGAGTATGGTTTCCCGGTGAAATCGCTCTAAGAGCTCAAACCAACTATACCATGCCTCCCCTTGGGCTTTGTACAAACGAGTGACCCTCCCATAGCCTCCTCTTGGGCTTACAATGCAAGGACCCTGGATTGTCCCTCCCATAGCCTCCTCTTGGGCTTACAATGCAAGGACCCTCGGATAGCCTCCTCTTGGGCTTCGTACAAGGACCCACGGGCTTCTTATAAGCATCCCCAATATCCAAATCAAAATACCCTAGGAGATTAGACATTTATCATCTCTATGATAGGAGTATCTCTTCTATATCATCACAAACAATCAATCAATCAAATTTATCAAACTTTTTTGCCACAAGGCTGGCTAATCAATCAAACCTTTTTTACCACCATACTGGCTGATTAATCAAAGTTTTTGTCACAAGGCTGACTTCATTGAAACTTTTGCCACAAGGCTGGCTGATTAATCAAAACTTTTTGTCACAAGGCTGACTTCACTAAAAGTTTTTGCCACAAGGCTGGCTAAAAAACATCTTTATCATTCTAAGCACCATAAGCGGCATGGCCCAGGGCTTATAATGAAAAGATTTTCAAACTAAAACAAACAGATGTATGTGATGATATAGATTAGATACATCGAACATTTAGATGACATTTGTCTCTTATCCTTTGCTTCCACTAGCATAAGTGGGAACTACGATTGCTCTGACTTTCTCAACATCCCTTTGAGAATACGTAGGCACAAGGTCGTATCCTTGGCGAGCAAAACTTCTCCCTCAAACCATTCAAACCTTAGCACCCGTAGACCCGAGCTACAGATGCTCTGATTCCCTCTAGGGGATATGTATGCAGAGGATCGCGATGATCTTTGCGAGCATAATCAAACAAACACCTTAGGTCCCACCTATTTCACAACAGAACCTCCACCATAACATAGAATGAAACAAACACAACAAAGAAACCTATAGAGTACTATAGATACGTTGGGTGCTAATACCTTCCCTTCGTATAACCAACCCTCTTACCCAAGATCTCTCCCCACTTTTAAGGTTATTGCAACTTTTTTCCTTTTCCTACTTTGGAAACAATAAAAAGTTTGGTCGGTACAAAAGAAAAATCATTTTTTGAGCACTCGAGCCCAAAGAAGGCATCAGGTGTCTCATCCCGAAAAAAGACAACGATTTTTCCCCGCGACAGCTTGGTTAGCTTGTTATTAATTAGTTATGAGGTGTTGTTGATGAAAACACATAATTGTTTATATGCGCGATATGATTGGTAAATAATCATAGTGCTTGGTTGTAATTGTTAATGATGTAGGATGTAGTAGTGGTTGGTTGATTTTCATGAATGGTTTTGTGAACTAGTGCATGATAAATCATGATGATGTGTTGTGTGAATGTTATCATATTGGTACGAGGTATGTGATTAGTTGTCGATAACATGAGATCATGTTCATATGTGTTATGTATTAATGAATGTTCATTCTTGATATGTGACAATGTTTGGTTGTTTGTTATTAACATGATGTGTGGCCTTATGGCAAGTAATTGTTGTTATGAGAATGATGTATTATCATTGTTGAATTGTTGTTATTACAACTTGTTGATGATGTATTGATGGAGTTGTGGGCCAATGGCCAATATTAATTTGAGGTGATGCAATTATGCGATCATTTATGCCGATGTGGCCAGTATGTTTTGACGGTGAATGTGTGATGTGTGCTTATTAATGCCTGTGTGGTAATTATGGTGTGATGTAATTGATAACGATGTTATTAATCAGTGATGTATCCTTTTGGATAGAATATAAACGATGTAACATGAGTGTATGATCGTGTTATATTGTTGATGATGTTGTTGTCGTGTAATAGAGTCATATATTTGCACAGCATAACATTTCAATACGTTAATAGCGGAATGCTGTTAACAGATGGCCTGCAGGCATTGGTTACCAGTAGGAGCTTAATGCTCGGTAACAGTATATTAGCCTGAGTGGCAAGAGGTCATCAGGGGGAGCTGCGTGCTCGATGACGACAGCCTGCGGGCTTCTTGAGTGGAATAAAGTCCCAGCATAATGCTCGGCAGGTATATTTGTCATAATGACAAGGAGGAGTTTTACTCCGGATTTGGTACCACATGCATATGCATAGTCGAGTCTCATTCATCATCGTCAGTCTTTATAATTTATGTTACCATTCATGTGTCGCATTACTTATATATTAATTGTGGTTGACTTAGTGGATTACTTTGTTGTATGATTATTGATGATACTAGTTGGCATTACTATATTTATCATGCTTTTCATTATAAATTATATTCTCACCCTTCTGCTGATTTGATGCTTGAGTGGCATCCTGCAGATTAGCAGCTTTGGGAGTCTTTTGGAAGAGTTAGTTCTCCAGTTGGTCTTGTCGGTCGCTCTGATATGTAACACTGGGTAGTCGGGAGTCTGTTGTTATTTATTTGTATATGACTCTTTTGAACATGTATATGTGATAACGTGCCATTGTGTATTGTAAACACTTTATTTTGGAAAACTCCTCTTTGAGAGTGAGAGCTATACGTATATATATATATATATATATGTTCACATCTTCCGTGTGTTATGTATCGTTTTATTGGCAGGTGTGTATGCTTTTGGCATCGCTGATGTCCGTTTGTTTTCTAGGTGTTTGTTTGGTTACTTAGTGTAACATCCTAATTGTGTTATATGAAATTTTAATACTTTGATATTTTCTTGCCTAAATGCTTTGGGTAGAATTGGGGTGTTACATTACTAATCTTCCTTAGATAACTCACGAACCTCATCGGGAGATTCTTCAAACTTCCTAATATCTTCCCAGAAAGATTCATGGCCCTCATCGGCAGATTCATTAGCACCTCTATGGAGGCACGAGCCTCCCCGCATGAAATGGAGAAGCTAGACTCAACAAACTCATGAATCTCCTCGGGATGTTCATGGCGTAATCGGTAAATGTATAGTATATTCATGGATCAAACTGTGAAACGCATAAGACTACAACGAAAAATTACATACAAATTTTGGAAACACCCACATATGAAAATCCTAGGAAGAAAAATCCCAACATAAATGTACAAGGGCAAAAAGCGCAATCACTTGGTTACTCGAGAGTTGTGACAGAAAAATATGGCAACACAACAGTAGAAAGAACTTCGGAGCTTGGAGACAAATAGGGGAAAGCAAATACAGAAAACTTAGAAACATTTATAATGATGCTCTCCACCTGTTTTATAAGCAAAACCATACGGGGAAGCATGAAAGAAAGTCATCATTGCCATCATTGTCTAGACGACTAGACTATCCTAGGTCATGATGGCACATTTATTAGCCGCCACGCGTCATTATTTTGTTGACGTTTCACCATTCCAAGGCAACGTTCCTCATTCCAGAATAGAGTAAATTGAAACGCTTCACCCTTCGAGACTCAAACTAGCGACTCCCCACCTCCCCGACGATGAAACTCCTCGTGGCTCCCTGCGAGCTTATCGCCGGAAGATAAGACATGTCCGAGATTCATCTTCTTGATAGGACAGCGAGGACGTCTCTCCGACTAGATTACCTTCATAACTCACAAATACCGAAGGCAACGCCTCGACCTTTCGTCGAACTACACCCTCATGGCTCTCCTCGATCAACAACACGACTAAATTGTGACATCACGAACTCGACCTCAGAGTCTCCTCGATTCCCTGTGACGACCAAGACGACTCAAAGTCATTATTTTTAACAAAAATAATGACTTAGGAGGCTCCTGTTCTGGTCTGGGCCGAGCAGGCCCAATTCAGGGTTTAAGCCCATTTGGGAACGTGTTCCCTGAAGACCGTTAGAGAGTCAAACCCACGTGGGCCACGAAGATCACGTGGTCAACCCATTAGCGGAAAACTCTGACCGTCACCTCCGAACCCTACAGTCGGTTCACCCAGGACATGAGTCACTCGCTGACTCTGCCCTACCACGTAGGATCTTGGCAGTTTCCTATTTGTGAGCCTCCAATAATCCAACCCAAAATAGGAAATCTTGGCCCAACGTTGGGGCCATAAATACCCTCTTTCACTAGAGGGTCAGGTATTTATTGATGACTACTCTTACTCTCGTACTTGCACTTCTTTATTCTCCTTCTTATTTTGGCATCAGAGTACCTTGCAGGTACACCCATTCTCAAAAGATTACCCGCTACAGAGCATTGACGATCCACTCTGATCAGGTACAATCAATTTATATCAGAAAAAGTTACATCAATTTCACGTAAAAGAAATTATATTTAATGAAAAAAAGATAAGTAAAACGATAAACAAGTATTTTCCTTTATCTGATTTCCATTATCTCAAAACGTTGCTTTTGTATAGTTGATACTATATCTTATTTAAAACTTTTCTTTATAATAAAACAAATTACTTAATTTAAATGTAGGCTTAAATACACCTTTGGTCTCTGTAAGTTAACGAGTTTTTGATTTTCGTCCCTGCAATTTTTTTTTACTGGTATGAGTCCCTAGATTTTACTTTTTTCTTGCGGTTTAGTCCATAAAGCCAAAATCCGCAGGAAAATCTGCAGTTTTTCCTGCGAATTTTCCTGCGGATTTTGATTTTAGGGACTAAAACAAACGCGAAAGTGAAATATAGGGACTCAGACAAAAAAAAAAACGTACATGGACGAAAATAAAAAACTCGCTAACTTACAAGGACCAAAGGTGCATTTAAGCCTTAAATCTATCCATAAATCTTCATTCACAATAATTTTATAATATCAATTTAAATATTCATAAATATCAATGTGTCCGGTATCTATGTAATGGTTCATGCTTTATAGATAGTAACTAGATTTGGTCTTCATAAGAGTAGGCAACAATATTCTATCCATTGCTTTACATACATCACCCAACACTTTTCACGAATTACAACTTATCTCCATTGTCTATAAAAGATTCTAGAATCTATCATAAACATCCAAGAGTGCTATCAAATGGGTACAGCTAGTTCCCCATCATATAAGTTACTTTTTTTGACTGAACAATTTACTTTTAGTAAAGTTGAAATTGATATATTTTAGGTGATATATCTTAGGCGTCTGGTGGCTATTGGGCAAAACCATATATGAAATATTTTAATTTGTTCTTTGCTGCTATGTTTTGTCCACTCCTAACTAATGCACACTACTATCCAAAAAAATATGTAACAATCAAATTGCAAACATGCCATAAATTGATACTATAATCTTTTCTTTTAATGAGTGTTAACATCAAATTTTATAAGTCAATTATTGACCAAATCATTGATCAAATCCTTAAAATCTCAAGGGTGGGCAAGAAGATCTTAGATGATAACAAACTTTAGGAAGCATATTATAAAAGTACTTTAAACTATCATGAAAAATCATTTTAAAAATAAGTAGAATGTTAAAAACATGTTAATTACTCTAGCATTAAAAACATCATGGTTTCTGTCAAAAAAAAAAAAAAAAACATAATGGCGATATTGGTTTAACCTCTAATCCGCTACAACTTTTTTTTTTTTTTTTACGTATATTCATTCCACTTTGCTGTTTACTACTACTATGAAATTTCAAGTTCAATCCTTTAACCTCGTTTAGGTGGTTTAAGAAAAAAGTGAGAGTTTATTTTTTTAGTTTGAATGTATTTTTGATCTCCCAGCTTTAATTTTTTAATGTTTTGATTTTCTTTTAAAAAAAACAATTTTTTATCCTTTTATTAAATATTTTTTTGGATTTTCTTAGTTCCTTTCAGATTTGTAGAGGTGACTTTGATGTGAGAATGCCATTTGACGTCACATCTCACATTTTTGCTATGTCACAATAAAAAAAGATTTATTTTAAAAAATTATTTAATATAATTAATAAATTAATTGACTCAAGCACATATTGCGCCCTGCATGTAGTTGGCTTGCGAGGGTTAGAAATCTCTTCGCCACTTGAAGAGATTTCGAGCAGAAAATGCAGCGTGAGAGCCAGAGTGCTAAGAAGGCAATATGCTCTTCGTCAAAAACTTCATCAGCAATGGTGTTATGGTGTTCAACTATGTAATAGGTGAAGGTAGCTTTGTTGGCGTCGAAATTGATGGTGTCTTTATTCATTTCATTTGGATCAAAGGCTTCTCTAGTTGGTCGAATTCAAATGATAACAACAATATCAAAGAGAGTCGGAGTCAACATTCCACAAGGGAAGTGGAAGGTGTTATGGGTACCTTCCCAAAAGTACAGAGAGGCTATTAGCATGTTTTGACAATAGACTGGTCCTACATTCAACAATTGGATCATGTCATAAAGCCCATATCTCTCCAAAATGGAGCTTTCTTCTTCTCGACCTTGGTAAGGCAAGCGAGGTAAGGCTCAGGATCTTTCGCCAAAAGGCAAGAGCGAAACACTCTAAGAGCATTGCTCATATAATCTAAGTTGAGGGGTTTTTCTATATTTAAAGCTTCAGTCGAAGATTTGTCTGATCGTCTACGGTTTTGGAATCTAGTTAACATTACTCCTATCAACATGTTTATTTTTACTAGCTATGGGTTTTGTTCGGTGATAAACATGAAAAAACTCTTTGAGTTTTTTAGCATCAGCGTTAGGGCCAGGCAAAGGACCCATGTGCGCATGAGTTTCAACAGTAATAGTTAGAGGGATTAGTACGTGGGATTAGTAAATCCTACGCTTTTCTTCAAGAAGATGAGGTTCAGGAACTAATTCCTGGTTCCCTATCAACAGCGGATGGGAGATGTGGGTTACAAGAGATGAATCATCCTCCTTCTGCTTGCCAGTTTTGGTGTTCTTGATCTTTGAAGGCGCCATTGCTAGAGATTTGAAGTTTGATAGGTAAAAATGTGTGTGATTTATAGTTTTCTAAAGAAGAATCGCAAGAGAAAATAGAGGTTATGAGCTCAGGGTTGGAAAAGTTTCAAATGATGAAGGTTTTTATAGAGAGGGAAGAGTTGCTCCCATTAATTTTTTGAAAAGACAAACAAAAAGTTAGTGGGATGCGTGTGCAATTTTGATAGGATGAGAAAGCGATTAGTTGTTCAGGTGCCACATTACTTCTAGAATATTGGAATAATGATGATGGTTGCAACATAACACGTCTCGAAGAGAAGTTTGGGAAAAGTGGTCATAATGACCATGATGTCACAACAATAAATACTGTTGCGTCAAAAGCTAAAAAAAGTCTCATTTTCAGGGACAATTTATTAGCTATAATTTCGACGCTCAATAAGGTGTGAGATGTCTTAATAAACTTAAGGAAACATTTAAAGTGCACAAGCTGATTTCAGCGAGAAAATCAAAGTGATGTTCTTCAAATAGGATTTATTGAGATGATTTTCCATATTGACGAAATGAAATTACACTGGGACTTAGAAAGAGTTTTGGAAATGACTCAGACATGAGTTCCACAAAGGCAAAATTTGAAATTGGCTAATAACTGTATTTTGGCCTTATCCATTCCTCAAGAAGGACGCGTGGATACTTATAAAAGGAGAATCGTATGCAGACGAGAATGTGTCATCATCTGGATAAGAGACCGTTTGTTATTGTTACTAACAAAATAGTATAAATAGGGTCTTAGCAATTAAATTTTGTGTGTTCAAATTGTACAAAAATTCACATTACTCAAATTATTTAAGCGAATTGAAAAACGAGCCGTTGAGTGCAATATATGTATGATCACCATATTTTCATCATTTAAATTGAAAGTCTTTTACAGTTTTCATTACTTTTCCTACACTTTACTTTCTAGCGAAATCATTTACATTTCTTCAAAGTCTTGCTGTTATTTCAAAGTTCATATAAACACCAAAATCCCTGGTATTAAGGAAATTCACACAAAACCTATACACATATGTCTTAGGATCAATCTATTCGATCCTGTAAATAACCAAAGTATTAATTTTTGAAGACTAGCAGTTTTTTTAACCAAAACCCAAGGTAAACAGATGATAAATGAACCTTCTACGGTCATGACTTGGCGCACATATCACTAATGAGCGTGCTAGTCTCTCTGCTCCCCAGCGAACCCTTATGCTATAATGTTGAGGGTATAAATGGGTCATCAAGAGGGGAAGGCATTCACATTGGGTCAAACACTCATCTAAAGGTCAAAGACTTACCCAAACAAGTGAGAGAGACACCACATATTCACCCAAAATGTTAAGGTGATAGGTATATGAGTCCTCTCACTTATAAAGTGCTCAACCTCCACCTTTATAAGCAATATGGAACTAAAAAATCATACTTATTTCTGAATAATCCCCATCAAGTGTGAGTGCATCTACTATGCTCCCCCTTAAGTAGAAGCTCTTTCATCCACACATTTGTACCTCCGTTGACAAACACCCTTACTCATTATAGGCCCCACAACAGGACACGCCGCCTGACCACTGTCATGCCAAGAAGACTTTCGATACAAGGAACCTGCCCCTTACTCTAACTTGGCTCTGATACCATTGATGGGTCATCATGAGGGGGAATCATTCGCATTGGGTCAAACACACACCTAATATTTAAAGACTCACCCAAACAAGTGAGAGAGACACCACATATTCACCAAAAACCTTAAGGTGATAGGTGTATAGGTCCTCTCACTTATAAAGTGCTCAACCTCCACTTTTCTAAGCAATTTGGGACTAACAACTAACACTTATTTCTTAACAGGTATGACACACATGTATATCTTCATTTACTCTACTTGGCTCCTTGCCCTTCTTAGATTTGAAGCTCCCAAAAGGATCTCGCCCCTGGGATCTGGAGTCGCCCGATGAGTGATGGGAGCCACCTAACACATATTTCTTCAGGTAACCTTCTTGGATGAGACTCTAATATCCTCTTAGAGCTAGTAACAATCTTTTTTGTGATGACCCTTTACCTTATAAAATTTAAACCACGTGGTGAGCTCAGGTCCCATGACATCTGACTTGGGGACTGGAAGAAGAGGAATATCATGTGTATGTAGGAGGGATACCATGTGTATGTGAGATCTTGCACCATATTCGTTCATGACGAGTGCTTGGGGGCGTGAAATCCTCCACAGGTTTCCCATTTCGCTTGAAGGTCGCCTTGTCCAAACATATGAGGTATAATGGCTTCTACGCTATTGTTGCGAGAGATCAGGGTTTCTAGATGTCATCTCCTGAGAATCTCTAGCCTTTTTCTATGTGTTTCTCTCTTCCCCCTTTATGTAACATTCAACGCACGCCACTACTTCCATCATGGAGACAATAGGTCTCTAACAAAGGTATTAATTAAAATGTTCGATCCTCAATCAATTTTGGAAGGCTTCTACAAACATTTACTGGTTTCGTTGGATGACCTTGATAGTTGTCTCGTTGAACCAAGCGAGATACTCCCTTTAGAACTCTGAATGACTTTGGCAGATATTGAACAAGCTAGTGCTTAACATCTTTCTATGTGTGCTTGTTGAAAAATTAATGGACCAACTTCTTTACCATCTCATGATAACTAGTGAATGATAGTTGTGGCAGACTCATATACCATCTCAACTTCTTTACTCAAAAAAAACATTTGGAAGAATTTATTTGATCTTTATGTCATAACATAAGTAGCTACTCATTTGTATAAGTCTTTAAAAGAGCTTGTAAAAGTAAGGGAAAAAGTGTTTATAAGATGTTCATTTCATATTTTCCTACTTATTTCCATTATTTCATACAAATTAGTGCATTTTATAAATATGCAAAGGTTTGAATATAAAATTATCGCGACAATAATACCTTCTTTGCAAGGGAATTAGCTATATGCTATGCACTTAACCTGATAGGAGGTGCAATTAGATATTTTAATTAGTATTATAATTATGTTAGTTTTATCTTATTTTAAATGTTGTTGAATTGGGCTTTTATTAGTATTTAGGCCTTTAAGTTTATTATCCATTAATAGTATTATATATTGTAGTCTCATTGAGACATTGTGTATGAAGAATCAAATGAAAATGTCTTTTATTTTCCTTTATTTTATTTAGTCAATTTTAATGTTCTTCCCCTTTTAGACCATTTACAATGGTTGAAAAACTCAACACCCACTTTTTCAACTCCCAACACTCCACATCATTTTCTCTTTCTTCCACCTAATAACTCAACACCCATTCAAGATTCAACTTTTACCCTCTCCAATGGTTTTTCACTCAACACCCTACCCCACCACTTTTTATTTTCATATTCTTATTTAAATTTTATTTTTATTTTTATGATTACATAAAATTACAATTATCGATTAAAATTAAATTAAAATAATAAATACTTAATAATTTATTTTTTAATTTTTTGTAATAAAAACAAAATTTATTTAAATAATTGGATACGATACAAATCATCTTGAATTAATTTAAAATACAACACACAATTAACGTAATTAGTACATTACAAATAATTTAAAATGCAATCCAACACACAAGTAACGTAATTAGTACGACACAAATAATTTAAAATGCAATACAACACACAAATAATTCAATCCCGGAACATTCCAAACTTTGTCCATATGTGCTTCACTAGATCGGCTTGCAATTCTTGATGAACATTTGGATCACGGAACTCTGATCTAGCACGCACATGATTTGCAAAAGCGGGTAACACCTCGGTCGAGTATGGTTGTGGTGCACTAGATCCACTTTCCCCAGATTGCTCAAAATTGGTCCAACGTTGAGAATATGAATCTCGTTCATCCTCAACAATCATATTATGTAATATGATGCATGACCTCATGATGATACCCAAATCAGCTATGTCCCACAAGCGAGCTGGTTCACGGATGATTTTAAATCGATCTTGGAGCACTCCAAATGCACGTTCGATGTCCTTCCGACATCCCTCCTGAAATTTTGCAAATAATTTATCGGGTTCACTTTGAGGAAGTCTAATCGATTTGACGAAAGTTGGATAAGAAGGGTAGATACCATCAGCTAGATAGTATGCCATATTATATGGACGTTGATTCACAAAGAAATTCACACTTGGAGCCTTTCCCTGTTCCACGTCATCAAACACTGGTGACCGCTCTAGAACGTTTATATCGTTCAACGTTCCTGGACATCCAAAAAAGGCATGCCAGATCCATAGGTCATGAGATGCAACTGCTTCAAGAATAACCGTGGTGGTTCCCTTATCCCCTCTAGTAAATTGTCCTTCCCATGCTTTAGGATAATTTTTCCACTCCCAGTGCATGCAGTCAATACTCCCAATCATCCCTGGGAACCCCCGCATTTCACTAACATGCAGTATTCTTTGCAGGTCATCTTGGGTTGGTGCTCTCAGATACACTTGCTCGTACAAGCGTATGATTCCTTTACAGAATCTACGTAAGCACTCCAATGCTGTAGTACCTCCTATTTTGATGTACTCATCGACCGCATCTGCTGCCACACCATATGCTAACATTCGCATTGCTGTGGTACATTTTGCTAAGGGTGATATACCTTCTTTATTGGCTGCATCAACTCGCTGGGTGAAGTAGTTATCACTACTTGAAAGGTCCCCAACGATTCGAAGGAAAACATTTTTTTTCATCCGGTACCGACGACGAAACATTGCATCGTCATATGTAGGCTCATTGGCAAAGTAGTCGTCAATTAGTCTTTGGTTTGCCGCTGCATGATCTCTATTGAGATATTTTCTACTACGAGGCACATTATCTTCCGATATTTTGTTTCTACGCTCTCTAAATCGATTGACTATATAATTTTCTTCAATTTCACGATTTTGATTGTAGGCTGCGATATCAAAATGATATTGTGATGGATCCATTTTTTGTGATATTGGAGGTAGATTGGATGGGATTTGGGATATTGGTACATAAATGGATGTATGAGTCCCTATATATAAATGGATGTGGGTGGTGGACCACTGACGGATTCGAAATAATTTATTGTATAGAGTTAATTATCAGATAAGGAATAGATTCGAATTGGGTGGTGGACCACTGACGGATTCGAAATAATTTATTGTATAGAGTTAATTATCAGATAAGGAATAGATTCGAATTGGGTGGTGGACCACTGACGGATTCGAAATAATTTATTGTATAGAGTTAATTATCAGATAAGGAATAGATTCGAATTGGGTGGTGGACCACTGACGGATTCGAAATAATTTATTGTATAGAGTTAATTATCAGATAAGGAATAGATTCGACAATAATTAAAGCAAACACTACAATGGCATATTGAAACAACAATAATTAAAGCAAACACTACACTAACATATAGATTCGACAATTATTAAAGCAAACACTACACTGACATATTGAAACAACAATAATTAAAGCAAACACTACACTGACATATTGAAACAACAATAATTAAAGCAAACACTACACTGACAAATACTTCATTGAAATTAATTATCAAACAGTTCTGCCTCCAACTTTTTCAACAGCTGGTTCTTCCGGTCATCTAGATGCTCTTCGGAAGTTAGCTTTAGATACATCTTCATTTTCTTGGTTTTAGTCTTTTCCAAGGCTATATTGTTAGCCTGCTGTTGCATCAAGGATATGTTGTCCAATCGTTCAAGCTCTTTCGTCTTGAATTCTTTGTATTCAGCCCATTCTTTGTCCACCACCTCCGAGACATATTCCTTGCTTTTCTTTTTACCCTTTTTTTTAGCTGCCTCCCTTCCTATAGGACGAGCACGGGATTCTACAGTGTTTGAGCCACATGCATCACTCTCGCGAGATCTCTTAGATCCACTACTTCCTGAGCCAATATTTCCTCCTACTTGACTAACATAACGTGGTTGATCACGGAGAGCGTGCCATTCTTCCATTAAAGTGAATCTAACATTCTTGCCACATGCATATAATTCCTGCGCTTTTGCCAAAACATCATTCTCCGACCAACCACTTCCTTGCATACGCTTAGCGCCATCATAAGCGCCAATCCATTTACCCAACACTTTGTTCATATAATTAAAACGGTTTCGGCATGCAGGTCCATCACGCGGAGGATCGAATGAGCAATGCTCATTACAATACTCAGCAATTTTACCCCAATATGTTTCACCTTTCTGGTTTCTCCCGACAACACTGCTTGTTCCAAATTTAATCCACCCACTAATTAGCACCAAATTTTGTTCAGTGTTCCATGCTGGTTGCTGAGTTTTCCTGCTCTTAGGAGTTGAATCCTCTGAATTTGGAGCGACTTCATTAGAAACTATCATGCCACCAATAGTTAGTTGTGTTGAAAACTCGGGAAATTCAGGTACACCACCACTTGGAAAATTTGCATTCGCCATTGTCACATAACCATTAAACGGGGGTGTTTGAGATGGATTTCTCGGCATAGATCCATAATATGGTTGAAAGTTTGAAACAGAGGATGACTGGTTGAAATTTGGTGGAAAACCAAAATTAGGTATGTTTTGAGGATGTTGGTTGGAAAATTGATTTGGATTTTGATAATAGTTGGGATTTTGATAATTGTTGGGATTTTGAAAATTGTTGGGATTTTGGTTAAATGGAAAATTAGCAGAATTTTGAGTGTTAAAATGATTATTGGGATCCATTTCACTAAAAAAAGACACTTAACTTAAAAAAAACACTAATAGAAAGATAATAATAGAGAAAGATAGTGAAAAACTTGGTTTTTTTTTCTGTGTCCAAATCAAATGAACCAAGTCTCTATTTATAGAGAAAAAAAACATGAATTTTGGTATAAAAAAAAATTAATTTGCAATGAAATAATTGAGTTCAAAGTATTAAATGGATAAAAATCTGGCCAGCCAATCACAAACAGCCAAGTGGCATTAATTATCTCTTTTCTCTTTCTCTCTCCGCGTGGGATAAAGCCCACTCTCACTGCCAGAGAGTGGCTCACACGCGCCAGCTTTGGGCCATTCAGGCGCTGCCACGTCAGCCTGTGGGACAGTTTACTTGGTGTTGAGTTTGTTCAACATCTCTCTCCTCCAACACACACTCAACACCACTTTACACACCCCATTGCACATCATTTTCCCATGTTGACTTTAATTCAACTCACCATTGCACTTGGTCTTAGTGTAGAAACCCTAATTCTTAGTTTTGATAGGAAAACTTCCTATAAATTGGTGCTTTCATTCTTGCACTCAACCTCTTATGGCATATTCTTGCTACATTCCATACCACCAACAACACAACACCTTCATTCCTCCATCCGAAAACCATTATCCTACATGTTACTACCCATCCATAAATTCTCCATTTTCAACCTTCATTCCATACCAACAACACCACATCATTTCTGATCCACATCAACAACCACCCTTCACCTTCTCTTATCCTTATGAGTCCATTGTCACAAACACAACACCTTCATCACCTAACCATATTTCAACACTTTCACCTCAAGATTTCTATTCACAAGTAGAAACTCAAAAACAATATATAACCGAAACTCATGAAATCTCTAACAAATCTAGAGAGGAGTTAAAAGAACACATTCAAAATTTGAGTTACTCTTTGAAAACCTCATCACAAGAGTTTCGTGATGCCCAAAGAAAACGCACAGAAAAGCTTCACAAATTTAATGTTGAAATAAAACTAGAACAACAACAGGAAGAAGAAAAACCTCCGGATTCCCTAAAACTCTCTCCAACGATAACTCCGGCAGAACATCCAACTTCATGTGTGGTGATACCTCTGACGTCATCATCGAAGTCATCAACAATGATATTTCCGACGAAAGCTCCGACAACACCTCCAAAGCGAAAATGCTTCAGTAAAGAGGAAATATATGCTCCTCAGCCAACGTGGGTGTCTTGGTCTCACCGAAAACAAAAGCAACCGAAAGGAGTATTTCTTACTAAACGCGTCTCAAATAGTTTTGTAAGGCAACTCTTCAACAACAATTTCTCCGACGCCACCACCCGAATCGCAATATCGAAATTATCCACAATGCTAATCTCACAGTTTGATCTCATTCATTCTCAAGAATTCCGTTTACAAAACTTGCAGCCATCAACCACCAATCCATTTTCGCGACCACCGGCAAAACCACCGGATTTTCAATAGTCAATTTTGTTGGATCTGGTGTTCTTTGCTGCCTCATTTTATTTTCTCTAAACACAATACAACACAAGTGTGGCTTCCCCGATTTAGAAACAATAAAGTGAACCAAGACGAGTCTTTGTTATCAGATGCATTTCCGTTATCTCAAGCTTCCATTTTAAGTAGCAGTCGCATAGCCGCACACACTTCTGCAAGTTTCATGGAAAGAGACAATGCTAGGTCAAAGCAAAAATGAGTTTTGTGGATTGGGCTTTCAAATGGGTAACTTAGCCCAATAGGAAAGAAAGGAAAGAAAGTAGAAGGATTTCTTACTGTTACTGTTTTCACTTAAGTGTGAGGTTACGTAACATGTTGCTTTTCCATTAAACAACTTCCAATAGCATTTTGCCATGTGCAAAAACGTTTTCTCTCACCACAAATCAATAATGTGATGTTACTTCACATGGTGCACTGCATATCTCAAGAAACAAATTCTGTTATGCTGTGTGTTTTGGTAGTAATCTAGAACCTTGAGGACAAGGTTCAAGTGAACTCGACGGCAATGATAGAGGGGTATAATAGTATTTATAGTATTATTTATTAGTATTATTATTAGTATTATTATTATTGGGCCCTAATGGGTTTTTAGTTTTATTATCCATTATGGATGTTATATAATGTAGTGTCTTTGACACATTTGAGGTATCAAAGAAATGAAAAAGTCTTTATTTTTATTAGTTTAATTTAGTTGTCTCTTTTATTTCTCTTAGTTTTCCTTAGTTTGTTAGGGTTCCAAATAGCTTCCTATCAATTGGTGCTTTCATTTCGATCTCATTCTCCCCAATTATATGGCACTTCCAGTGTTCTATGGAGAAGAAGAAGAAGATGCCTACTGGTGGATTCTTTGTGTTGAGAAATTTTTCAAAGAGCAAGGAACAAGGGAAACATTAAAAGTGGTAAAAGCTATCACATCATTTCGAGGTCATGCTCTTCGATGGTGGCTTTGGAGGTCTCAACTTCATCCACCATTTTGTTGGGATACTTTCACTAGTGTGTTTCTTTGGCATTTTAAATCTGAATGGAGAGAGATTTTACCGATTTCTGATGAGGAAGAGGAATTGGTCCAAGAGTTATCATCCTTGGTGGAGGAAAGTGTTACAGAGTCTTTATATCCAATTTCAGAACTTGTTGAGAAGGATGTAGAAGAAGCATCGTATTTGTACACAAATCAAGTGTCGCAAACAAATCTGATGACAAAAGAGGATGAAGAAATAGAGTCCCTGGAAGAGAACTCACCACCGGAGAAACCATGAAGTTTCGATCACACAACTCAACTCACATCAGCCTTTGATTCTTCATCAATGTTCATGGCCAAAGCTCCCTTCAAGGTAATTGCGTTTCGGGATGATGAAGATTTTTCAGTTCCACCAAAACCTCCAGATCAAAGCTTTTCAAAGACGACACTAAAATCTCGGGATGCAACCCGATCACGGTCTGATGATAAATTTGAAGAGGAGTTAGAGCAAAAGCATAGACCTGATGTGAAACCACTTGAGGTGCCTATTGCGGAAAAAGAGTTGAAAAAGCGTGAAAAGAAAGATATTTTAGTTGGCCATCAGGCTGAACAGGCAAGGAAAGAAGCTCTTAAGGATGATTTTGAGGTTTTCACTGTTGTCATTGGAAGTCGGGCTTCGGTGCTTGATGGATATGATGGTGCTGAATTGATTCAATCAGGGTCATCTCCACTTCCAGAGCCACTTGATTCAATCACGGTACCAGTCTTGCTGCTGCGACTTGAACAAACTCACCATCTGTTTGATGAAATGTTGGAACGAGACACTGCCAGATGCTTCGCTAAAGAGGGGTTGCGCATCAGTTTCTTCGCCAAAGTGATGTTACGTATCATCTCCATGACCTACGATCCAGGACCACTTGCGACTACAAAAATTGATTTTCTGAATAGCCCACACAAGTCGGAACGAGTTGTTCCTCATAACACATTGTGTCAAGACTACATAAATATGATACTGTTGTTTTTTCAATTGGACCAGCATCAATGTTCTGTACCTCAAACAGGTTTGGTCAATTACATGCTAATCACTCTTGTCCCTTCTCATTTGGCTATGGATTCCATATTTTATGTTACACCACTTCTGCTTGAGATTTGTACCATGGTTCACTACTCTCACTTGTTTTTCATAATGACTGATATTGGTTATTTGAAGCTCAGTGGTTCCCTTACATGGATGATATTCCTCTATTGTTTTGGACATCGAAAATAAGTAACTTATAATAATTTCAGCTGTGAATTTTTTTCTAATTTCAACAAGCTCTCTCATTTGGATACATTGTCTCTGGAACAAAATAGACAAAGATCAAAAAGTGATTATGAAAATGTAGTACATGCCAAGAGTGTTGATGTTGTGAAATCAGCGTTCGAAGTTAACATTGTTTTTGATTTATCCCTATATGTCAGAGAGCACATAAAGGGTATCGTTCCTAGGAATTTCATGAATCTCGACCCGGTAAGGTGGCTAGCGGATGGTTCCAATAGTGGATATTTTGACGACAATGTCGAGTTAGTAATTCCGCCAAAACCTCCTTATTCTCGTTTAAAGAAGACAATCAACATTGTAATTTTTCCTTCTACCTTTGCTATTTTCGTTGAGGGAAAAACACAACATTTGTTAAAGTTGAAAGTGAATTTTATTCGACTTGAAATTGCAGCTTCCAATAGTCACATACAACAGGGGAGATTCTGCAAGCACGCTTTCAATCCACCAGTTGTTATGGTTGATGACTGGCTTCATACAAGTGACATTGGAGAATGGCTGTCAAATGGTGCCATGAAAATTATTGACAGAAAAAAGAATATCTTTGCTGTTAAACCTGGAAGGGGCAAACAATCAATGTCTGACAAAGATGATGAGACTGGTGCAACAAAACTCCTTGGGTTATTGTTTGCCTGCCATGCCAAAGTAATGTTCATGGGAATAGGAATGTTTTCTTTGCAGCAACTCTCTGACTTAAATGTTGTTTTCTATTTCTCTTCAGCTGTCTTTGAAAGCTTTGGTGTACCATCTAAGATGAAAAATAATTATATTTCAACATGCAATTTGTTTGAATTAAGTTGTTTCAATATGGATAAACTTGGAAAGAAAGTGCTTCTATAGGGTAGCCTATTAGACATGACAGTAACTATGGGTCTACAAGTCTTTGCTGCAACTTATCATGCAATTGGAGCAATATATCTTCTTTTTGGTGGCATGTTGTGGTATTGTATGTGCTATTCATTTGCTTTTGGTGCTGCTCCGGTTCCTTGTCTTGGCTTGGAATGAAATTGTTTTGTCTACAACCTTGAGGACAAGGTTGTTCTTTAAGGGGTGAGTAATGATAGGAGGTGCAATTAGATATTTTAATTAGTATTATAATTATGTTAGTTGTATTTTATTTTAAATGTTGTTGAATGGGGCTTTTATTAGTATTTAGGCCTTTAAGTTTATTATCCATTAATAGTATTATATATTGTAGTCTCATTGAGACATTAGGTATGAAGAATCAAATGAAAATGTCTTTTATTTTCCTTTATTTTATTTAGTCAATTTTAATGTTCTTCCACTTTTAGTGTAGAAACCCTAATTCTTAGTTTTGATAGGAAAACTTCCTATCATAACCTAACGCAACCTATAATAATGTTGGGAAAAAGAGAACAAATACCATGACAATCACTAATAATACAATTAAATTTCGACACATTGTGTTTGGATGCCCAATTTCACAAGTCATATTTGATAATCAACTTTAAAAATAATGTTAGAGATATAGAACAAAGAGAAGACTGAACCGTCAATTCAAATCAAATGTTAGTACATAACTGAATTCAAAAGTGTACGGAGATATGTTACATATCATGTTTGAATTGCCCATTTAATTGGCTTAAATTGGTGAAAGAGCTTATATGAGCAAGTATGATTTTTTGTTATTTTTTAATTTTTAAAAAAATATTTAGTAGTGGTTATTAACTTCAGAAAAATAAAAACTTCAACAAAATATTAATGAACAGTACACTTGTTGAAAAATAGTAAAAATAAGATTTGTAAACAACTAAATTTTTGGCCCGTGCGTTGCACGGGTTGGTTTATAATTTTTACCTGAATTTTTTTAAAATCAAATAATATATTTGATTAAATATAGTTAATTATAATTATATGATTAAACATACTTTAAAATAATATTAAATATAAAATAAAATTTTATAGTATGAGAATTGTTAATAAATTATACATAAAAATTTTCAATTATATCTTTAAATTAGAAAGATATGTCATATTTACGTGAATAATACAATTTTATAAAAAAAGTGTTATACAAAATTATGTGTATGTATTATTTGTGATTAATCATTAAATTCATAATAAATATAAGAGTCAATCAATGTAAATTTCAATTTAGTGTTTAATCTATAATTTATAAAACCTAAGAATTTTTTATTTAATGTCAAGTCCCAAAAAAGTTTTAATTATATATTCTCTAAAAAAATTAATTATTTATAATTATATTATATAATTACCATATTTATTTAAATTTTCATGATTTATTTATTATAGTGGAAGAAATATGTTGTGACTTGATTAATGGATTGGTTATTTAATAGGATATAGAAATCTATTATTTATTATGGGGCAATGTATATCATTAATCAATTGAAAAAATTTATATAATCATCTCAATAAATTAATTATATTCACATCAATAATTAAATTAAAGAAAAAATAATTATGAAAATTAAAATGAAACATTTAAGAGTTTTTTTTCCAATTTTATAGACATTGATGATTCTAAAATTTATTATTAAATAGTGATATTTAGATTCTTAAATATAATTTTATGATAAAAAATTTAAATTCGTCCTCATATTTCTCTTCCATTTAACAAAATAAATTAATTATTTATAATACATATTACTTGAATATTATAATAAATAAAATACTTTATCATTACGTAACTCTTAAATAGTTTAGTAACTTAAAACTAAATCAATTATTTTAATTTTAAAGGATATTTCGATTATTTTAATTTTAAAGGATATTTAGAGATAGTTAATAATTATTATCATATTAATACAAATTAAAATTAAAATTAAAAAATAATAATACAAATAAAAATAATATAATTTATAGGATTCAATTGATGTATAAAATAAAATAGAAGCCATACCTATTACTCATATAAAAACACAATATTATTAAAATAATGTGTAACAAAAATTATTTAATTTATTTATTATAATGCTTAAAAAGAGAGATAAAAAACTATAAACATAAAAATCATGTGAAGCAGGAGATCGTTGTTAGTGGATGCGATTTTTACCATGAAATATGCAATTTGATTTGTTTATATTCCGGATGACCCAAAATCTGTTTCAAGTGAAGTGTAAATGATACCTCTAAAATCATTAATAATAATGCATGAATAATAGAGAGAGTTTCAATGAAAAGTAGATTTTTTTCACCCTATCATTTTTGTTTATTGAAGATCTCCAATAATTAAATAAATAATTCTAAATCAATTACAAAAAGAAAAAGATTAACACTATAATATTTTCCGTACCATTTTATAAATCATAAGTTACATCATAAAAACCAATCATTCAAATTCATAGATGAGGACCTAAACTCAGAGAAAAATAAAACACAAATAACTCTAAGGGTGTTAACCTCTAATACATCCTGGGAGAGCAAATGTACGATCGACACATATGAGTAATTCGGACTTTCCAATCCTAATTAATTCAATCTTTGATTGTTGAAGAAGACCACAAACCTACCTCTAATATTGGACGGTTGAATTTAATCAACTTAGTGGATGTTATCTGTTTGTAATTGGTTCCCTTTTAAACATTAAACAATTATCAATAATTTATAAAAAAATTATTACAATACATTATAGCTAAATATTTTGGTAAAAATATAGTAGAGTAAGTTGAGTCTTTAATCTGTAACATAAATATAATATTAGTTTAAATATGTGATAGATAAGAAAATAAAATAAAAATTACAATATAAAATTAAAAACTAAGAACTATTTAAGAGATAATACAAAATCAAAAAGTATATATGTACCATATAAGAGGTGTTTGGAGAAAAAAATAAGACCATAAATTATTAATAGGACCATAAATTTCATTAAAAATGATAACTCATAGCTTTACTAAATAAAATTGTAATTAATTAATATCATTTGTATTGAGTAATAGTCTTCTAGTCCCGCGGCCAGGTTTTCAACATTGATCAAAAGAGATGTTCAACATATGTTTCTTCCTTCGCATTTGGTCATTGTGCCAAACAATATCCCCTTGATAGCGAGAACGTATTGATGTACACATTTAAGACGTTTTTCGACATTGTAAACGGAGAATATATGTCTTCTAGAGACATATAATTTATAACTTAAATCTGAAATGTAGAAGAGAGAATTTTTTTAATTTAAGATTACACATTTAATTGTAAAAAATAAAATTTTAAAATAAAAGTTTTTAAATCTTTTTTAAGGGACAAATATAATATATTATATATTATAAGACAGTACCTACAAAACAAATAATAAAAAATTAATAAACATCAATAAAATAAAAAAGACTTAACATATTATAAAATTGAACAAACAAAATAAATTTGTATCTTCTAACCCTTCTCAATCTTTCACAATCCAATTTATCAACAATTTTTTTAAATATATTTTATAATGTTTCAAAATTTATACCTACAAAAAAAATCAAGAATTAACAAATATTAATAAATATTGAAATCAAAGCATACAAAAATAAGGAGTTTATACCCTTCTTCTCTCATCATTGTCACCCACCATTTCTAAAATTAAGAATTAACAAATATTAGTAGCAAATATAGAAATCAAGGCATACAAAAATAAGGAGTATGTACCCCTCTTCTACCATCATTGCCACCCACCATTTCTCACGTATTTACTTTTAAACCAAATTTTTTACATTCTTCTGCCGTCGTTGCTGCCTCCATTCTCCTGTATCTACTTTTAAACTAATATTTCTTTATAACCAATGGTATAAGTAAATTATACTTATTTACTGGCATGAGAAGTACCAATGATATAAACAATTTATATTTGAGATTTAATGGCATGAGAAGTAAAGATTGTGATTTAGAGATTAACATGAAAAGTAAATATTGTGATTGAGATGAAATAACATAATAAAATTTAAATATTGTGTTTGAGATGAAATAGCATAATAAGGGAATCATATGTGAGATTCAATGACATGAATTGTGATTGAGACGAAATAAGATAATAAGGATCGATTATTTATAAAGAGAATGGTAGAGAATAAATGGGGGAAGATTGGTTATGAAATATAACTGATGGAGAGTAATGACGTTGTTGATTTTTCTTAAAATAATTAATAATTAATAATAGATTAAAAATGACTTTATGATAAGAAAACGGATAGTAATGGAGTGGTACGTATTATTAAAACTAATTAATAGATAAAAAAGGAGTTATTATAAGAAAACTAAATGTCAATAATTATATTTCCAAAACGAATGGAGTTATTGGACCATTAATTACGTGGCTATTAATATTTTTGTAAATTCAATAATTATAATTGTCACATTAAATATTAAAATTTATTAATTGTAAAATATATATATATATATATATATATATATATATATATATATATATAATATATATATATATTTTATCAAAAACAAAATATATTTGAGTTATAGAATATTAGTATAAATGTTGAAGCAATCTAAAGAGAATATTTATAATACTTGAGTTATAGAATATTTAGAAAAATAAGTAATTCAAAGTTTATATAAAAAAATTATACTTTTAATATTAAACAGAATAATTAAAAAAATAATTAAAAGAGAATTAGGATTATAAGATATAATAATGTTAGTTGAATATAATAGTGTTAAATTAAAAAAATTGTATTTTTATTATTATTATTTGATAATTAAATTTTTTTTATATGAAAAAATGAAAAAATTAGGATAGTAAAATATAATAGTGTTAGTTGAATATATTATTATTATTATTATTATTATTTTAATATTTTTATTAGTTAGATATTATATTATTATTATTGATTATAATTGTGGTAGTTGGTTATTATAATATATTTTTGTTATTATTATTATTATTATTATTTTAATATTTTTATTAGTTAGATATTATATTATTATTATTAGTGAAGATTTAGTTTTATTATTATTATATTATTGTTATATTATTATTATCATTGTTATTATGATTATTTATTTTAATATAGATTTTGTATAATTAGGATTTGTATTTAGAATTATTACCAAATGACAATTATTTATCTACTTATTATTTTTAGTTAGATATTATATTATTATTATTGATTATAATTATCTTAGTTGGTTATTATAATATATTTTTGTTATTATTATTATTTTAATATTTTTATTAGTTAGATGTTATATATTATTATTATTATTATTAATAGTGATGATTTATTTTTATTATTATTATATTATTATTATTATTTATTTTAATATAGATTTTGTATAATTAGGATTTGTATTTAGAATTATTACCAAATGACAATTATTTATCTACTTAATTTAAATGCAAGGTTGTAATACTTAATCTAAATTTATAATATTTAATGATATTATGAGTTATAATATTTAAAATATTGAATTATATAATATTTTCAATGTCTTAACGTAAAAAATTGTCTAACCATAATAATAATAATATTAAAAGATAAAAATTTTAAATTTACATTTTATTTTTATTTCTATGAGTATATATTTTATAAATATCAAGAATTTAATTTTAGGTTAAAAAATTACAAATTTCTTAAATAATAATGCACAAAGAAATAGTAATATTATTATTACTAATTTCGTAAATTACAAGTTGGTTATTATAATATATTTTTGTTATTATTATTATTATTATTTTAATATTTTTATTAGTTAGATATTATATTATTATTATTATTATTAATAGTGATGATTTAGTTTTATTATTATTATATTATTGTTATATTATTATTATTATTATTATTATTATTATTATTATTATTATTTATTTTAATATAGATTTTGTATAATTAGGATTTGTATTTAGAATTATTACCAAATAACAATTATTTATCTACTTATTTTTATTAGTTAGATATTATATTATTATTATTGATTATAATTGTGGTAATTGGTTATTATAATATATTTTTGTTATTATTATTATTATTATTATTATTATTTTAATATTTTTATTAGTTAGATATTATATTATTATTATTATTTTTATTAATAGTGATAATTTAGTTTTATTATTATTATATTATTATGATATTATTATTATTATTATTATTATTATTATTATTATTATTATTATTATTATTATTATTATTATTATTATTATTATTATTATTATTATTATTATTATTTATTTTAATATAGATTTTGTATAATTAGAATTTGTATTTAGAATTATTACCAAATGACAATTATTTATCTACTTAATTTAAATGCAATGTTGTAATACTTAATCTAAATTTATAATATTTAATGATAATATGAGTTATAATATTTAAAATATTGAATTATATAAATTTTTCAATGTCTTAACGTAAAAAATTGTCTAACAATAATAATAATAATATTAAAAGATCAAAATTTTAAATTTACATTTTATTTTTATTTCTATGAGTATATATTTTATAAATATCAAGAATGTCAATTTAGGATAAAAAATTACAAATTTCGTAAATAATAATGCATAAAGAAATAGTAAAATTTAAAATTTTTATTTTATTTTTGTTTTTGTTTTTATGAGTATATATTGTTTATTAATATTATTATACTATTACTATTTGATGTTATTGCTAGAAAGATGATTTAATAATATTGTTAAAAGTATAGTGGTTAGAAATGTGGTTTTAATAATATTGTTAGAAAAAATAGTGGCTCATAAAAATTGAAAATTCTAAAATTAAGCCACATAAGCATTATAGTTAGGATTGTGTTTAAAGTTGCTAAAATCATGCCACATAAGCATTAGGGTTAGGGTTATCTTCAAGGTTGCCATCATGACAACCCTACATTTAGATTTTGATGTTATTGCTAGAAAGATTATTTAATAATATTGTTAAAAATATAGTGGTTAGAAATGTGGTTTTAATAATATTGTTA
The DNA here is from genome assembly GCF_029867415.1 of Vicia villosa. NCBI lineage: Eukaryota > Viridiplantae > Streptophyta > Magnoliopsida > Fabales > Fabaceae > Vicia > Vicia villosa. The sequence continues at coordinate 186,772 of NW_026705938.1, read as the reverse complement.
GAAAAAAATAGTGGCTAATAAAAATTGAAAATTCTAAAATTAAGCCACATAAGCATTATAGTTAGGATTGTGTTTAAAGTTGCTAAAATCATGCCACATAAGCATTAGGTGTAATGCCCGATATTATACTTAATTCAATAATTGTTATTAGTTATCTTGTACAAATATTGGATAAGAATAATACATATTACTATAATTGGCTTGCTTTTGGGTTAAAGAGTCAATTAGTAATAGAGAAGGGGCATTATGGTCTTATCACCACTTAATTAGACTTAGGACTTGTTTGGTCCCTCACTCTTTTACTTGGCCAATTCAGAATTGTAGAATAGAAGTGAAAGAGAGAGAAGCGTGGAATAGAAGGAGAAGAGGGGGAAGCCATCATCATCTTCAAGCCTTGCATGAACCAAGACCCAACCTCAACCTCTGATTTTCGGCTTCATACCTGCTCCAGCTTCATCATCTTCATCTAAGGTGAGTCCCTAGATAGAAAATGGGGTTTTGATTCAATTGGGAACTTTTGGGGTTTAAGGGTTTTGAGAGATTATGCCCAAATTCTTGCTAATGACATGTTTTAATGTTGTTTATCACTTGTTTATACCATGTGCTGGCTGGATATGTATTTAATTCGTGCATGCAGGTGGATTTAAGGGGTTAGGGTACCCCAGGACAGAACTGATGAGTTCTGCGTTTTTCTGCATCTGCTATGGTCCGCTGAGCGGACTAAGGCCGCTGAGCGGATGCTGAGCATTTTTCCAGAAATTCACAATCCCGCTGAGCGGGCCCACCCAGGCCGCTAAGCGGAGGATGCTGTTTGTAGAAAATAATTATCGCGAGGCCGCTAAGCGACGCGAGGCCGCTAAGAGGAGGAACAGTTGGGGTTCGCCACTGGAAAGCCCGCTTACAGCCTGCTAAGCGGCCAGTGCTGAGCATAATTTTATTTTACTTTCCCTGAGAGCAGTTTTGGGTTCCTAATTGTAACCAAGCTCCTCCTTAGCCATTAGTACAATTATGTACGTTTAATGTGTGCTGTTTTATGACCCGCATTGCCTTTATTTCCATTCGACTGCTTACGTGGAATGTTATGCGTAATAGTGAATATGTTTATTCTATAGTTCTTGTCTATTCAATTGTGATTAATTCTGAATACTATGATGAGAACAAGTATGGAAATATGTTGATATCCAAATGTTTTGGTTAAACATTCGGATTGGTTTGGTTTATGACCTTACGCTTGTTGTATGTACGTATGCTTGAATCGAAGTGGCCGGTGGCTAGATTGGGATATACCTCTTACTATGTGTCATACCCTAATTTTTGACCTAAGATACCACCTCATATCATTTGCATATGCATCATTTGCATCTCTAACAAATTGCATAGCTTGTGTTTGCTACTTGAGACTTGTTGAATGCAGTATAGGGCAAGCAACAAAAGAAAAGATTTGGAAATATTGATCCGGGAATTATCGTCCACAGAGATGGAGAGATGCCATTCAACAGTTTCTACGGTTTCGAGCTTGGGTTTGAATGAGCAAAAAGTAAACAAAGATATAGACAGGTAAGAATAAACACATTCTTAGAAGAGAAATAACTTATCAGGAATGTTAATATATTCACTCTTCACAAACATACACTTACCAACCCGTTATACTCAACCTACGATACTCATCTATGTCATCACGTATCTCTCATATAAGTGTCCATCTCTGGAGCACAAACGAGATCATCTCACAACTAAGGTTATCTCTAACGCGAAGTCACGAGAACATCCGTGTTCTCGCGTCGGCGATCTCTCGCGCGCCGCTCAAACACGAAAGCATTAAGTACAGATACAATCGGTGAATGCTAGCTCTAAATCTATCTCTAGAGTTCAGAAACTAACAGATAATCATCCTAGATAAGGATTCAAGAAGTTTATGTCTAAAGCAACTCAAATCCCCAGCATAGAGCAAAAATCCAAGATAATATCAACACAGATTTGTAAAGCAAGTTAAACATAACATTATAATCGGTAAATCGGTAAATATACATAAGATTCAAGTACATATACAAACAAACCCAACACAAAAGAAATACACAAAGAATAGAAGAGATAAACCAAACATCTCGCGGGTTGTCAGCTCCGGTTGATGAGAAATCCACCTCCGATCTTCCAAGTGCATGACCCGGTGTTGTTTTCTAAGCTAATCCTACTCTAAGAATGAAAATGATGGAGTTGGAACCAAAAACTCTCCAAAACCATAACCTAGAAATGTACAAATGAAGAGAATATAAACACAAATCTGCACAGGTCCGCTCAGCGGACCCCCTCCGCTCAGCGGACCCCCTCCGCTCAGCGGCCTCCACTTATTCTTCAAAACATCTACAACAGTATACGTAGCTCCGCTGAGCGGGCTACCTCCGCTGAGCGGACCCAAAAATGCTTCAAATCTCTGCCAAGCTCCGCTTGAACTCCGCTGAGCGGACCTTCTGCTACAAAACTTCCTTATTCAGTTCCAAAATTGCGCAATCGGAGCCGTGCCTTCGACACTTTATTCCTCGAGGCTCCAATAAGCATGAATACCTATAAAAACAAAGGAAAAACTATTAAACGGTATATAAAACATATGAAAACTAAATAATGTGAATATATACACAAAAGTGGGGATTTTATTACAGAAGCTATAAGAATAGAATCGATAAGTGCCACAAATATATACTCAAAATATCGACATTTTGGCACTTATCAACTCTCCCCAACTTGAAACTTTGTTTGTCCTCAAACAATGTCAAATAAATCAAAGAATCAAAAGTAATAAACCAAAGAATTGTGAATCAACAAGTTTTGAAAACCAAAAATAAATGTATGGCTCAATACAAAAACGTATAAACAAAGTAAATACTTACCACTATCCTACAACGACAACATGTAAACGAAACGAATCCTAAGCACAAAAAGCATACAAAACATTCTAACACAATACAAGCTCACATCATGAATCACACCTAGCAAAAATTCATCAATGGATGAAGAACACACAAAGGTGAAGGACTTTTAACACTCATCCAACAATCTTGCAAACAAAAGATTAAATTATGCATTCATCCAAAAATCACATCGAAGATATAAAAGCAAGAATCACAAGGGCTTTTCAAGGTTGTAATGTGGCTTGGTTAACAAACAAGGGATATATCCTAAGGCTAATCGAAACAAAAACTTGCCTAAACCTAAGGGAGTGATCAATCCACCAAAGATTCAAACAACAAAACCTCGATTAAACTTCTTCCTTAACCACAAGTTTCTCAAACCAATCACAATACTTATTAGCACAATTATTCACTTCTCTTTTCTTTTTCTTTTTCAAAACTTTTTCATTTTTTTTTCTTTTCTTTTCACATTTTTTCTTTTTTTTTTCAACCTCATAGCAACAACCAAATAAGTACACAACCATTTCTCTCCCCAACTTGAATTCAACCACACCATCATATGAATACTCCCTACTTCTAAGGCAAGGTAAAAATTCATACCAAAAATCATGGTTGAGGGTTCAAGAAAACAAAGAATCAATCATCCATGCAAAAATGAGAACTAAACACTCAATGATAAGCATTTAGCAAAAACAACATGGACATTGACAAAAAGGCTCAAAAGGGTTAACAAATGATCACACACTCACAAGGTGAACTGACTATTTGGTTATGGTGGTTGTGCTCAAAATGAAACAAAATGCCTTGATCCTTTTCATGCTTTCACAAAATCAACATAAACAAAAGATTAAGCATAATAAAATCTAGTTAAAACAAAGATTGTGGCCTCCAGCATATGTAAACAATGGAAAGCTTCCTCACATTTATGGTTTGGGAACTAAAGTGATTCAATCAATAAGCAAGTAATGCAAAAGAATGAATGGTATGGTAATTGTACAAATGAAAAGTTTCCTAAACATGCTATGCTATAGAAAGCGATAAATGAGTACCTTGAATGATACAACTTCAAAAACAATATCCTACCATACATCCGCAGGTTGAAACACAAGCTTTGGAAAATCACCTCAAAAATCTTCGAATTACCGAACAAAATTTAAGTACAAACAACCAACAAAAGAATTAGCAAAACAAAACTAATATATACTACTAATTAGCCTTGGTGAAAGTGGGAAAAAGGATGGAACCAAGTGGAATAGGAACCTGCTGGTGCAGAGCAAGAAAACAGAATTTTGTTGTGCTCGCTCAGCGAGCTCTGCTCCGCTCAGCGGATGACAGAAAAACCAGAAAAACCAGAACTGCACCAGCTGTTCTAATCACTCACCACTTCACCTAAATACCTCATAAATAGAAATATAAACAATATTTACAACCGTTGGGGTGCCTCCCAACAAGCGCTTGTTTTACGTCGTTAACTCGACGCCTTTATTGTTTTGGTGTTCGGAAAGTAGCTTCCTCCCGTCATGCCATGGTGACGTCTCACCGCACAAGCCTAAAGAAAGTGTCCTAACCAACCACTCAACAAACATTACGAGTACAAATATATACAACAATTAAACGAACATAAAAACAAAAGTATACAACTATATACACAAACAAACACATATGTACAAGTTTGGAAGAAATACAATTATTATCATACAAAAAGTGAAAATCGGTGAATATAAACAAGTAAACATGTACAAGTAAGTATATATGCAAGTGAGATTATACAAGTAAGCATATACAATATATACGATATATACAAAGCTCAAAAACACGAAAACTATTGCGATGCAATCACAACCATCCCCGGCAACGGCGCCATTTTGTTGAATGCAGTATAGGGCAAGCAACAAAAGAAAAGATTTGGAAATATTGATCCGGGAATTATCGTCCACAGAGATGGAGAGATGCCATTCAACAGTTTCTACGGTTTCGAGCTTGGGTTTGAATGAGCAAAAAGTAAACAAAGATATAGACAGGTAAGAATAAACACATTCTTAGAAGAGAAATAACTTATCAGGAATGTTAATATATTCACTCTTCACAAACATACACTTACCAACCCGTTATACTCAACCTACGATACTCATCTATGTCATCACGTATCTCTCATATAAGTGTCCATCTCTGGAGCACAAACGAGATCATCTCACAACTAAGGTTATCTCTAACGCGAAGTCACGAGAACATCCGTGTTCTCGCGTCGGCGATCTCTCGCGCGCCGCTCAAATACGAAAGCATTAAGTACAGATAAAATCGGTGAATGCTAGCTCTAAATCTATCTCTAGAGTTCAGAAACTAACAGATAATCATCCTAGATAAGGATTCAAGAAGTTTATGTCTAAAGCAACTCAAATCCCCAGCATAGAGCAAAAATCCAAGATAATATCAACACAGATTTGTAAAGCAAGTTAAACATAACATTATAATCGGTAAATCGGTAAATATACATAAGATTCAAGTACATATACAAACAAACCCAACACAAAAGAAATACACAAAGAATAGAAGAGATAAACCAAACATCTCGCGGGTTGTCAGCTCCGGTTGATGAGAAATCCACCTCCGATCTTCCAAGTGCATGACCCGGTGTTGTTTTCTAAGCTAATCCTACTCTAAGAATGAAAATGATGGAGTTGGAACCAAAAACTCTCCAAAACCATAACCTAGAAATGTACAAATGAAGAGAATATAAACACAAATCTGCACAGGTCCGCTCAGCGGACCCCCTCCGCTCAGCGGACCCCCTCCGCTCAGCGGCCTCCACTTATTCTTCAAAATATCTACAACAGTATACGTAGCTCCGCTGAGCGGGCTACCTCCGCTGAGCGGACCCAAAAATGCTTCAAATCTCTGCCAAGCTCCGCTTGAACTCCGCTGAGCGGACCTTCTGCTACAAAACTTCCTTATTCAGTTCCAAAATTGCGCAATCGGAGCCGTGCCTTCGACACTTTATTCCTCGAGGCTCCAATAAGCATGAATACCTATAAAAACAAAGGAAAAACTATTAAACGGTATATAAAACATATGAAAACTAAATAATGTGAATATATACACAAAAGTGGGGATTTTATTACAGAAGCTATAAGAATAGAATCGATAAGTGCCACAAATATATACTCAAAATATCGACATTTTGGCACTTATCAAGACTCAGCAGGGTTTAATCAAGAAATCACTCATCAGTACAAGCAACAATCAATTAGGGTTTTGTTCCCCCTTCATTTCAAATGAATCATCTTCATCAACAATCAAAATTTGGTCCTTGGAGATTCATTTCAACAAGCTCAGAGGCTTTGAATCAACCAGATTAGGGTTTTGACTGAAGATAGCATACTCCTGACCTTGTTGAAAGAGTATTGTGGTGTACTTTTCGTTATTATCGTATCCACAGGGATTATTGCGATATCACCGCCGTTCTATAGCCTATTTTGTCGTGAGTTAATGTTACTTTAAGTTTGGGTTTGCAAAAGATCATTCAACACTTTTAGTAGCAAAGAGTAAAGTAATGAAAGTTCTAAGTTAAAGAAAATGTATCAAGATTCGATTTCATCGACCTAAATTTGTATGTTTCCTTATAAATATATGCTTATGAACTTGCTAACGATCAATATAATTACGTATCGACACCTATATCGTCCGTGTACGCAACGATATAGCTAGATTTACCGTATTGTTTAACCAACGATTTCTCCACCGTTTGAACAATACAAATAACGTTTTAAAAACCGATACTTAGTAAACATCAAACTCTAAATCCATGTCTGCAATTTATAGTTTGAAAGATGATGAGTTAGGTCTAGATACAAACATTGATGTCTCAAACATTTATACCAAAGAAAAAGCTTTAATAAACAAACTAAACCATCTATATTGATCATCACTTGTTCATACACATATATTCACAAGAAAAACATACAAAAGGCTAGGAAGATTACATCTTATCTTGATACAAAAGAGATTTAGCTATCCATGAGAATGGTAGCTTGCTCAAGAAGTAAAGGATGAAGATCAACAAGCATCAAAGGCGATTAATCGACGATCAAGGCTTCCAATCTTCAACTCTTAGTTTGCTACAGTGATTAGGGTTTATGAGCTCTTAAGAAAATGTCAAGTCCCTTCCAAAAATCAGAATTACTCTTTATATAGTAAAACCATTTTCTGTCCAGGGCGCGTCGCGCCCTCCAGCGCGCTTCGGGCCAATACACTTAAGAAATTTAAACCGCCCATGCGCGTGACGCGCGCAACTCTCTGCTTTGAAGCTCCAAAATATCTTGCCCAGGGCGCGACGCGCCCACATCTCCGCGCGACGCGTGTCATACCCCAAAATTTACCTTCCACACTTCTCTCATAACCAGGTTTAAGAACAAACTCCAAAAACCTTGCTCACTCAAATGATCCAGTCAACTGATGCAAACTTAAAGGTCAACTACAATCAAGGCATGATTCAAACCATAATCATTGGGCAAACATCAAGTATGGGGTGCATAACCATCATTTGATCAAGAATTGATCATGATTCCATTAATAGAAACTCAGAGATGAACAAATATAAAAAGGTTCAAATTAGGGTTTCTTAGGAGAAAGTCAACCCAACTTTGACTGGGCATAACTTTCACTTGGAACATCAGAAATTCCACACTCAAAGCCTACTTTGAAGGAAATTGGATTCTCTACAACTTTGTGTCTCACAAGCCAAGGCCAAAAATGCTTCATTTAAGAGATACAAAGCAAAAGATTACAGGCCATTTTCAGGCATCCTTCAAAAGCAGTTTTTTGTTAAAGAAGATATGATCAAGATAAAAGCCCCAAATGAAAAATATATTCCAAAGTGGCTTATAGAGGACCTCTTGAGGTTTCCAAAAAATCTTAGAACTCCCTCATAGCTTAAAAATTGAGTGAGATATGCTTGATCAAAGTTGGGAAATTTTTGGAGGTAAAATGTGAAATAAGAGGGTTCAAATTGGATTTCTTACAAATGGGCCCATACTTTTATGATTTAAACTTGGTCCACAAGTTACCCAAAACATATGCCACGAGTTATATCATTTTTAATGATTTTAATTAAGTGGAAAATCAAATATTATTGTAGAAAATATGTTTTGATTTGTTTTCAATCAATATTTATGACTAAAGACAATCACATTTTCGTGCATAATCAAATGGGAAAAGATTGATACAAAAATAGGCCAAATATGGTAACTTAGGAATAAAGAATAAATCAAATTTCCAAAATTTGCAAGAGTGGATTCAAAGATCAATGGGCCTCCAATTTCTTGACCTAATAGAAGTCTATAAGTAGTTGAAGCCAGGCACACGAATAAGGGTTGCAAAATCTGGAGAAAAGAGAACTTGCAAGAACTTCAAAAGTCACTCAAAGCTTGGATTCGGGTTCAGAGAATTGGAGGTTTTCAGGGAGATTTAAAGGTTCCAAAAGCTTCCTCAGGTGATTTGGAACGTGTCTGGATCGCTGCTCTACATCAACAACCCCAGAATATCCTCCAATTTGTCAAAGTAAGTGGCTCTGAAACTTGGATCGATTCGAGCAATTCATGCATTCTTACATGTTTTTAATGATATATTCTGCTTGAGTATGATGCTATGATTGTTTCTGGGTTGTTTGTTTGGAGTTTACGCACTTAAAATAGGTTCCACCATTGGAGGCCGAATTGAAGCTTTAGGGTTTGATTTTAGGGTTTTCATTTAGGGGTTAAATTAGGTTCAATTAAGGGCATCATCAAACTCACGTGGTTGGGACGAAGAGAATAATAGGGTCGCGAAAAATTTATGATCATATATGAGCTGTTCGCTATTTTTTTTGCTTAGTTTGCTACGATCCAAACCCATAGCCAAATCGTAGCTAATTTCCAGAAAAGAACCAGGTCTGGTGGGGAAGATGATAACGTGTCATTGTCCGGTTGGCCATTTTTGAATTGCGCGCGCGTTTTAACTATCATGTTTTCGTTTCACATATAATAATTGAGATGCGTTCCTTTAACACATCAGCTTCATGGTTGAGTTGGCACACGCTTACCCCAAGGGTCCAGGGTTCGATCCCTGGCCCTTTCATTTATTTTTCTGAATTTCCTTTCTTGATTACATACGTCTGCAGCCCTAGTCCTCATCATGTACCCTCTCAATCTGACCCTCCATCCTCCCCTAAGCCAGATCTAGCGCCCCAGATTTAATCCCCATGATATGCACCTTCATAGTAACCACATGGAATCAAAAATAACTTAATAAACTCTATTTGTTTTGTTTATTTTTAATTAAAATGCATATGTTTAATATATAATAATAATTGTATTATAATCTTTTTTCTATAAAATAAATACATAATATTTATATCTAATATTAATTTGTTGTTCGTTCCGATTAAATCAATTAATCGCTATGGTCAACAATAATTTTAATTAAAATGTTATTTAATTAAATAAAAATTGGTTTCTATTATTTGGTTAAATGGTTGCAACTATTTTATTAGTTGTGATGATTAACCGTCTTCCCTTCGATCTAATTTGTTATTCTTTTTAATCGAATCAATCGATTACGAGGGGTAACAATGCATATAAAAATTCTATAAAAATAATAAAATACAATAAGTTGTTATTAGTGATAATCGAATTAATCGATTTGAATTGGTAACAATGCAAATCCTTAATCTTTTAACTATGATGATCAAACCTATTGATCATTGCGGTTAATTGTGCCAAATCAGGGTTGTACGCCCAAACCCTAAAAAATCATTCTAAAATCCATTCAAATTACAAAACAAAACAAACTGCGATAGGCTAACTAAAAAGCCTCTAAAAAACCATATCAAATCAAATCCAAACTCTAAATGGCGTACAACCCTTCCCGAACTACGTAGACTCTGATCCTCCCTAAGGAGGTACGTAGGCACTTGGCAACAAGGCGAGTCCCCCTCTTCAAAATCCCAATCGTGTCCTAAAATTCTGTTTGCCACATTTCTTTACAAATCCTGCCATGCAATCCTAATCTTTGAACATTAGCCTTTTGGAAAGGGATGAGGGTGCCTAATACCTTCCCTCAGCCTGATTATAATAACTTACCCTCAATCTCTTATCTGCGTAGGGTTTCCTATTCGCCCTTCAGAATAGGTGGCGACTCTCTAAGTTAAAATTTTAGGCAGGTTGCTACAGCTAGCGACTCTGCTGGGGATACACTTTTAGTGAATTATTATGCTCCTAAGGCTTGAGTGGGTTTAGGTTTATGGTTCGTGGTTTGTGGTTTAGGGTTTGTGGCGCATTTTAGGGTTGGCAAATTGCCACATTTAGGGTTTGAGGGAGGTTTATCTTTTAATATTAAATTATTTATTTGTTTATTTGTTTTATGTTTGTTTATCTGCCTGAAAATATCTGCTTTATTATTGTATATTTTGCTCTATTCTATGTCAGTTAAACCTTAAATGTGGGAGTTAACCTTGAGATCACTAGGGGAGTATGAATCTCCTACGAATCTCATTGATAACTCCACTCGGAGTGAGTTAGGTATTTGGAAAGGTCCGAAACGAAGCTTGACTTTGTGGAGGGGTGGACCGGATACTTAGCTGATCTCTCCGAGAACCTACCCCAAAAATTCGAACCTCATGGATAAAATGAGTCGTTTTAAAATCCGAAGAGACAAAGAGTCTCGGAGGCTACGAATGACCCCATGAGACCTTCTAGAACCCCCCATAAAAGGTTGGCTCCCTAGAGCCCCCTACGTCGAACCTATGAACTTGGGTTTTCTTAAAATATTGTGTTATATATGTTTGATTTGTTTTATATATATATATATATATATATATATATTTTTTTTTGTTGTTACTATGATTTTCTTTTTTTTGTGTGTTTGCATGCATCATCTCTCATTTGCATCCTCATCATGTTTTATCCACAAAAAAATAGTAAATAAAAAAAATATGATATAAATGTAAAAAATATATTCTATTTGGTGAATGTGTAGGAAGGATGAGTACCAAGAAGACCATTGTTCACCTTTCCGTTTCCACTCCGGATATCAAAAAGCTGAAAATAATCAAGGAAAAATTACCATCAAGTGCTTTGGATAGGTTTGTAATCCGCTATGGGAATATTTTGGACTTGCTAAGGGTGAGAGTACAAGAAGAAGCAATTACTGCTTTGGTTCAATTTTATGACCCTCCGCTTAGGTGCTTCACTTTTCAAGATTTTCAGTTGGCTCCAACTTTGGAAGAGATAGATGCTACTTTGGGGTTCTCAAAAATTAAAAAAGAATTCTATACTGGTGCGGGTAAAGAAGTTGACTTTTCAGATTTGGCAAAAGCTTTGGGGTTATCTGCTACGGAATTGAAGACTAATTATAAAACTGATGGGGATGTGCATGGGATCAAAAGATCTTACTTAGAAAATCAAGCTTTAATGTATGCTCAAAAGAAACAATGGGACATTTGTGGACATTTACTAGCTCTTTTGATTTTTGGAGTTGTTTTATTGCCAAAAAATGTTGATTATGTTGATCCCGCTGCCATTCATGCTTTCACTTCCTTTAAGGTTTATGGAAAAGATCTTACGCCAACCATCCTCGCTAATATTTACTATGCTATCCATATGAGGTACGAAAAGAAGAGAGGAATGTTATTTTGTTGTGTCCACTGGCTATATTCTTGGTTGACTTCTCATCTCTACAAATCTAGTTGCTTTATCAAAGAGCTTGCTAGGAACGAGTGGTCTCAAAAGCTAAGGGCTCTTAAAGCAGATTCTATCCTATGGTATGCAAAGAAATTAAAATCTGATAGGATCATTTACAAATGTGGAGATTTTGACAATGTGCCATTAATGGGGACTCTTGGTTGTATTAATTATAACCCCGTGTTAGCATTGCGTCAATTAGGACATTCTATGGATGGTGAACCTTCCGAACAACAAATAGAAGAATTGATCTTGCATGATAATGGGAAAGGTGCACCAAGAACATTGAAAAGAGTAATTCAAGCTTGGAGTCAGGTTCAAAGAAAATATTTTGGGCCAAAGAATGCAATTGCAAAAGCACCTTACACCACCTGGGTTCAAGAAAGAGTTGGAAAGATTTTGCTACCTTTTGTTGTGGATCCCGCATACAAGCCTGATTCTCCCGATCCTGTTCCTCTATCCATCGAAGAGATAGAAGGGATCAAGGCTGCCCTAGAGGCATCCCAAAAGGAAAAAGAGAAACTAGAACTTGATTTGCATCAACTTACCAACGAAAGGAGTCAACTACGCTTTGACCTCAAAGAGAAAAATCAAGAACTTCAAGCAATGAAGGAAGAGAATGATAGGCAAAGGGGTAAGAGGAAACGTGCAACCGAAGGAGTTCTAAGTGCTAATTTTAATTTGGAAGCACATAATGAGAGGTTGGAACAAGCGGATAGGGAAATTGCAAGGTGGAGAAGGCGTTACGAAAAGGCTTCCCATGACAAAACAGAATCTGAGAAGAATCTGGAAGCTGTAATCTTTGAATTAACTGATAGGACTAAAGATCAAGAGGATGAAATAAGAGGCCTCAAATATGATCTTCAAGAAGCCCTTAGTGCTGGACAACAAGAGCACGCAAGAAGATTAACCACGGAAGAAGAACTTTTACAGCGCACTGGTGAGTACGAAAGAGCATTTCAAGCTATGGTATCACTTAGGGAAGTATTCACAAGACAAAAGGAAGAATACGAGGCAGCCTGGAAGAAAAAGACTATTGGAAGAAACTCTACACCATTATTTCCACGGCAATTGAGCATGTGAGCATGGTTCCTAAGATGCTTGAAGACTATGAGAAATGTCGCGATGATTATGATAAGCTAGTCTTCTTGTGTAATGATCTAATCCTGGACATTCCAAAAAGTTTGGAAAGAGCAGAATCCTCTCCCATCATCCTTCCTAAAGTCGTCAAAGAGTTTATGGAGCTTTGTAGGAGCATGGTGGACAAGTTCAAAGAAGACATCCAAAGGCATTCTTAGCTTTATGATATTTCCTTGTTGCTTTTATTTTCAAGTACCTTTAATGCAATTTATTTTGAGTATTTTTAATTTCAGTTTCCTTTCCCTTTTGTAAACCAACAATGAAGTGGTATTTCCTTTCAATTAATAAAATGTGGTTATTTTCGCATTTACTTATTGTTCCTATAATATTCACCAAATAAATATATGCAAAAAAAGAAAAGAAAAAAGGAAGAAAAAGAATAAGAAGAAAGAATGTATATTTACTATAATAATGTGGATAAGACATGAACATAGCATAAACATAACATTCATATCATGCATGTCATATTTAATTACCAAGCATTAAAGAAAAACTATCTTCATCTCCAGTCACACCATTGCAACTCAACCGCTAATTCAGACAAGATCTCAAAAGAAAAGGGCAATGGAACAATTGGAACAGAACCAGGCCGCCCTTCGTGAGGAGATGACCCAACTAAAGGGTACTGTTGAAGACCTCCAGGGAGGAATGGCCCAAGTGCTGAGCTTCATGAAAGACCTCAAAGATAAGCAAGACAAAGCTAGGGAAATTCATGATCAGTATGAAGAGATGCCTAAGGACGGAAACCCATTGTTAGGATATGTTAAGGGTCATGACCCTCACAAGGCAAAAGCTCACTCCTCAAAAAGGGTTACTACGACCCATGAAGAGGGAGAGGCCTCTCAAGAAGGATTTATCCCTACTACTCAAAAAGAAGGGACGTCTCGCACAGTTCGTATTCCAATCAACAATCCGCTTAGGGATGAGGACTACTTGGATCTACAGTACGGGGACACTAATGACACAGATCAAGTCCCTCAACCAAAGCTGACCTCTGCTGATTCTGGGGAGAATTCCAAGGAGAATGAACAAATCAAGGCGCTGGAAGAAAGGATGAAAGCAATGGAAGGGTATGATGTCTTCGATGTGGATACTTATGAAATGAGCTTGGTGCCGGATTTGACTATTCCTCATAAATTCAAGATACCCGATTTTGAAAAGTACAAGGGACTCTCTTGTCCGAAGAGTCACTTGCGCATGTATGTACGAAAAATGGCTGCTTATGCTCATGATCAAAAGTTGATGATGCATTTTTTCCAAGATAGCTTGAGTGGAGCATCGGTTGACTGGTATATGCAATTAGAGAAGTCTCACATCCGAAGCTGGACCGACCTTGCTAATACGTTCTTAAAGCAATATAAATACAATTTGGACATGGCACCCGATCGGATGCAACTCCAAAATTTGTCACAAAAGAAAGAGGAATCGTTCAAGGAGTATGCACAGAGATGGAGGGAAATGGCCTCCCGAGTCCAACCTCCCCTGTTGGAAAAAGAACTCGTAAAAATGTTTATGGCTACATTACAAGGGCCATACTACGATAAAATGGTAGGGAGTGTGTCCTCAGGGTTTTCAGATTTAGTGGTTATTGGTGAAAGAATAGAAGACGAAATTAAGAGCGGGAAAATACAAGGAGCATCATCTAACTCCTATCAGGCAAAGAGGCCTACCCCCAACTTCACAAAGAAGAAGGAAGGAGAGACTAATGCTGTAGGGCATCAGGAGAACAGACCCCCCATATCATATCAACCACAACAAAACCGGTTTCCGGGAGGACAAAGGAGATTCGATCCGCTACCTACTTCCAAGAAAGAAATTCTGAAATATTTAATAAATGAATCCTTGGTAGAAGTTAGGCCACTGCCACCTCTTCCTCCGGGCAAGATCACGCCCAACTACAAGCCGAATGAAAGGTGTGAATTTCACGCCAATTCTCCCGGACACACCTTGGAGAAATGTTGGGCCTTCAGGCACGTCGTTCAAGATTTGATTGAATCAGGGGCAATCGCCTTTGACAAACCCAATGTGAAGACGAACCTGATGCCACACCATGATAGCGCAGTCAATGCAATAGAAATTGTCAATGAGCAAGAGTTGGTTCAACAACGGAACTCCCCCATAGATGCCCTTAAGAGGTATCTTCTTATAAAGGGGTTTGTCCTAGAACACAACGAGGCTTTCAAAGACACTTTGCAGAGACTCACGGATCAAGGATTGATCCAATTGGAGGAACACCCTGAAGAGGAATATGTGGCGATGGTGGAAAGAAACGAGCCTTTAATGATACCTGCACAAGGGGAAAGGAAACCATTGATTATCCCATACTCTAGACCACCAGTGATGATACCTGCGCAAGAACGTACCAAGATCATCCCAATCAGAGGACCATATCCTTTGGACAAGATGAAAGCGGTACCATGGGAATATGAGACCGATACTAATACTGCAGTATCAAGCATCGTTGGACCTGGAGGTATGACCCGTAGTGGACGCATATTCAAAACTGCGCAAGTACAACCAACGTCTAGTGGAAACTTGACACAATCTGGAGAACAAGTTGTCACGAGATCAATTGACGAGGCTGAACCTAAGGATAAAGCAACTTCTAATAAGGATGCTGAGGAGTTTCTCGCTCTGATTAAGAAGAGTGATTATAGAGTGGAAGATCAGCTGCAACAGACACCGTCTAAGATATCGCTCTTATCACTATTGATACACTCTGAGAAACATCGAGATGCTCTGATGAAGATCCTAAACGCTGCCCATGTAACTAAGGACATCACAGTCAATCAATTTGACGGAATGGTGGCCAATCTAACTGCTGGGGCATGCCTAGGTTTCAGTGACAATGAGCTACCCCTACAAGGAAAGTCACACAACAAAGCCTTGCATATCTCCATGCAGTGTGGGAAGGCTCATCTGGCTAGAGTTTTGATCGACACAGGGTCATCCTTAAACGTGATGCCAAAAGCAACACTTGACAAGATAGCCTTAGAAGGACTTGTGGTCAAACCTAGTCGTCTGGTGGTTAAGGCTTTCGATGGGTCACAGAGTCCGGTGTGTGGAGAAGTAGACCTTCCTGTCATAATTGGTCCCCACACCTTCTGCATCAATTTCCAAGTGATGGAAATTGAGCCAGCTTATACCTGCCTGCTAGGGCGTCCTTGGATTCACGCAGCTGGGGCAGTCACCTCCACCCTCCATCAGAAACTAAAGTTTGTGAATGGGAACTCCATAGTGACTATCAATGGAGAAGAGGATATATTTGTCAGCAATCTAAACTCATACAGATATATTGAGGCTGGAGACGAAGCATTGGGTACCGCATTTCAAGCTCTAGAAATTGCAACTGCTATCACACTACCAGTGGAGAAGATAAGAAGGGCGGTAACCTCATGGAAAGACCTACAAGACGCAGATACTAAAGGCTGGGGCAAACTGCCAGAAGTTCTGGAGAAGAAGGATCGCCTGGGGTTAGGATACCCACCCACCAAGGTCACAAGCATTAAGAAAGAAGAACGACCATTTCCCCCAATAATGCAAACTTTTGTGACTGGCGGGTATGAACATGTGGCTATGGTGTCCAATCAGGATTCTCGAGAAGGGACGTCCAATTTCATTCGAGAGATCAGGCCAGGAGAACAGCTTCAGAATTGGACAAGCCTGGAGATACCGGAGATAGTTTTCATTTCAAAGTAATTTGCTTTTGTGTGTTTTATTTCCCTTTTTTAATAAAGAAAAACAATAACGCTCATGCCTCGCCCAAAGCATAGAGCCAGTTTGTAAGGGCCCCATTTACTTTCAAGTTCGAAGTTTATTAATAAAATTGTCTTTGCATTTTGGTATTGAAAACATTGTCTTTTCTCGCATTTATTTCTTTTTCCTTTCTGAAAATGACAAATAAATTTCCTGCACAAACAAAGCACGTTCACATCTGCATACTAAAAGAAAACAAAACATAAAACATGTGCAGATCACCTTCTGACACCACCGATAATAATACTACTGAGATCCTATACAAACTCGAGGCTCTCGCTAATCAGGCTGAAGAAGGGGATGAGGAAGACGATGAACTTCCGGAAGAGTTGTCAAGGTTAGTGGATAAGGAATCCAAGAGCATGCTCCCTCCACAAGAGGCCATTGAAATCATAAACTTGGGAACAGATGAAGAACCCAAGAACATTAAGATCGGGGCAACGTTAGGTAAGGACGTAAAAGCAACGCTAATCAAGCTCCTCCACGAGTATGCAGAGATTTTTGCTTGGTCATACCGTGACATGCCGGGTCTGGATACAGACATCGTGGTACACAGGTTACCTCTCAAAGAAGGATGTGCGCCGGTCAGGCAAAAACGCAGAAGGCTTCGACCAGATATGGATAGTAAGATTAAGGAAGAGGTGCTCAAACAGTTCGATGCCGGGTTTCTTGCTGTGGTAGACTACCCACCATGGATTGCAAACATAGTGCCGGTTCCTAAGAAAGACGGGAAAGTGCGCATGTGTGTAGATTACAGGGATCTAAATAAAGAAAGTCCAAAAGATGATTTCCCACTTCCACATATAGATATCTTGGTGGATAATACAGCACAAGCTTCAGTGTTCTCTTTTATGGATGGTTTCTCCGGGTATAATCAGATCAAGATGGCTCCCGAGGATATGGAAAAGACTACCTTCATGACATCTTGGGGCACTTTTTGCTACAAAGTAATGCCATTCGGGTTGAGAAATGCAGGGGCAACATATCAAAGGGCCATGGTCACACTATTTCATGATATGATTCACAAAGAGGTCGAAGTATATGTGGATGATATGATTGCCAAATCCGGCACAGAGGAAGAGCATATTACGAGTCTACATAAGCTGTTTGAACGCCTGAAGAAGTACAAGTTGAGGTTGAACCCGAATAAGTGCACATTTGGTGTAAGATCGGGAAAGCTGTTGGGATTCATTGTAAGCCAACGAGGTATAGAGGTTGATCCTGATAAAGTAAAAGCCATACAGGCAATGCCCGTTCCAAAAACAGAAAAAGAAGTGCGAGGTTTCCTGGGCCGATTGAATTACATCTCAAGGTTCATTTCGCATCTAACAGCTACATGCGAGCCTATATTCAAACTACTCAGGAAGGATCAACCTATCAAGTGGAATGATGATTGTCAAGTAGCCTTCGAAACCATAAAGAACTACTTGCAAGAACCACCTATACTTTTACCTCCTGTACCCGGAAGACCACTAATCATGTACCTCACAGTACTCGAAAGGTCTATGGGGTGTGTACTGGGGCAACAAGACGAAACAGGCAGGAAGGAACACGCTATATACTACCTCAGTAAGAAATTCACGGATTGCGAGTCTCGGTATTCACCATTGGAAAAGACATGTTGCGTCCTAGCATGGGCCTCCAAACGTCTAAGGCAATATATGCTGAATCATTCCACATGGCTAATATCGAGAATGGATCCTTTAAAATACGTGTTCGAAAAACAGGCACTCACGGGTAGAATTGCAAGGTGGCAAATGTTGTTGTCCGAATACGACATACAGTATGTAACTCAAAAGGCGATAAAAGGGAGTGTATTGGCAGAACATCTGGCTCACCAACCCCTCGAGGAATACCAGTCTATGAAGTTCGACTTCCCCGATGAGGATATCATGCTAGTAAGAGACTATGAAATACCAGGACCCGACGAGGGACCTGAACCGGGTTTGGTATGGAAACTCATGTTCGACGGTGCCTCAAATGCACTAGGACATGGCATAGGAGCAGTATTGACATCTCCCGATGACCGGCACTTACCCTTCACCGCAAGACTATGCTTTGACTGCACCAATAACATAGCAGAATACGAAGCGTGCATATTGGGGTTAGAAGCTGCGATCGATCTGAGGATTAAACTCCTTGATGTCTACGGAGACTCAGCATTGGTAATCCATCAAGTCAACAAAGAATGGGACACTCGAGATGCAAAACTAATCCCATACTGAGACCTTATACTGGAGTTGACGGCTGAATTTGATACTATCACTTTTACTCATATCCCGAGGGAAGAAAATCAAATAGCCGACGCACTAGCAACGCTCTCCTCTATGTTCAAGGTGACCTGGCCAAACCATGAACCACGGATAACTGTTAGACACTTCGACGAACCTGCCTATTGTCTCACGATTGAGGAGCAGTCTGACAACGAACCATGGTACCACGACATTAAAAAGTACCTGGAAAAACAAGAATACCCGGAGAATGCCTCAACAATTGATAAAAAGACACTAAGGAGACTTGCGTCCAAGTTCTTCTTAAGCGGAAGCATCCTATACAAAAGGAACTATGATTCAGTGTTGTTGAGGTGTGTAGATAAAAACGAGGCTAAGGAGATTATCAGGGAGGTACATGAAGGAACCTTCGGAACTCATGCAAACGGACATTCAATGGCTAGAAAAATACTGCGAGCAGGGTATTACTGGTTAACAATGGAGGCCGACTGTTTCCAATATGCAAGGACCTGTCACAAGTGCCAGATCTACGCTGACAAGGTGCATGTACCACCAAACCCGTTGAACGTTCTGAGTTCACCATGGCCATTTGCAATGTGGGGAATCGACATGATAGGGATGATAGAGCCTAAAGCTTCGAATGGACACCGATTTATACTGGTTGCCATAGACTACTTCACCAAATGGGTCGAAGCTGCCTCTTACACCAACGTGACGAGACAAGTAGTCACTCGGTTCATCAAGCATAATATCATATGTCGATATGGGGTTCCAAGCAGGATTATCACCGATAATGGGTCGAATCTGAACAATAACATGATGAGGGAGCTGTGCGAGGAGTTCAAGATTGAACACCACAATTCTTCACCATACAGGCCTAAAATGAACGGCGCTGTCGAAGCTGCAAACAAAAATATCAAAAAAATAATACAAAAGATGGTGAAAACATACAAGGATTGGCACGAAATGCTTCCCTTCGCCCTACACGGTTACAGAACCTCGGTGCGTACATCTACAGGGGCAACCCCCTTATCCCTAGTCTACGGTATGGAAGCTGTCCTCCCAATCGAGGTAGAGATCCCATCACTAAGAGTCATAGCTGACACAAAGTTAGAAGAATCGGAATGGGTAAAAACTCGTTTTGATCAGCTTAATCTCATTGAAGAAAAGCGACTGACAGCTTTATGTCATGGACAACTCTATCAGAAGAGGATGAAAAAAGCGTTTGATAAGAAGGTCCGACCTCGAACCTACAAAGAAGGTGACATTGTCCTCAAGAAGATACTGTTACCTCGACTCGACGCCCGTGGAAGATGGACACCTAACTACGAAGGTCCATACATTGTAAAAACAGTGTTCTCAGGAGGAGCATTAGTCCTCACTACAATGGATGGGGGTGAGCTACCGCACCCAATCAACTCAGACGCGGTCAAGAAGTACTATGCCTAGCAAAAGCAGGATTACCGGACATAAGCCGAAGACAAACTACGAAGGATAGGGTATCGTGCAATCATCTGCTTCTGAAGTCGAAGGATTATTGGGGCCCTCGATAACAAAAAGATCAGCGGCAGTATTAATATCATTTCTATTTGTCATTTTATTTCTTCGCATTTCTGTACACTCGCCAATTCAAGGCAATGTCAATAAAAATTTCCTTTTTTCGCATACTGTGCTTCATTTCTAATTTCAAAATCATTTGCAAAGGGTAATTTATTTTTATAAACTTTAACATGGATTTAACATGAGAAGCTTGCAAACTTGCAACACGAAAGCAAAAAGACTAAATCTCCGGAAGGCTACACACGCCTGGCACTAGTGTTACCCCGGGTTGATCCTTGCACAAAAAGGGGGTCGACAAGTCATTCAATTACAAACTAAGCCGGAGTTCACAAATCGTTCAAAAGAGGTTGAACAAAAGGCAATGGGTGATAAGGAGATGAGTGATAAAGAGATGCGGTGTCGGGGTTTATCATACTGATCGGTCACCATTTCTAGTAAGTTTCCGCACCTTTTCCGACTAAAAATCATAATCTTGGTAATACTATGTGGCAATTGTTATAGGTTTTGTTAGTAAGTTTCTTGTTTGTTGATTGTGTGATGTTGTTGCATGATTAGTATGTTCTGAGTATTATTCAAGTGCCGTTTTATGCGTTGGTTGTTAGTTTGTGTGTGGTCAGGTTAATGCACGGGAGAGGTCGAAGTTATGGCGCGCACAAGCGAGAAAAGAAGCCAAAAGAGCCAAAACTGAGGTCAACACGGGCACCCGTGTGTGTGCACACGGCCGTGTCAAAAGATGGCTGGAAAGTTGTTTTTGGGAAGCAAAACAGAGGTTTCACACGGGCACCCGTGTTCCTGCACACGGCCCGTGTGGAAAGATGCGTGGAAAGGCAATTTTGAGAGCTGACCAGAGGAACAACACGGGCACCCGTGTTCCTGCACACGGACCGTGTTGTTAGGCGCGGGCAGATATTCAAGTTTTGTAATTTTGAAAGCTTGGGTCTCATTAAGGGTATTTCGGACCTTTCGGATACTGGGGAAGTGAGCCAACACTACTAAAACCTAACGGGAAGAAGGGTGGAGGATCTTGGATCATTGAGCATAGAGAATTACAGAGAAAGAAGAGTCAAGGGTTTTGGAAGAGATCTTCAAGAGCACTCGCGATTGGAGATCATATCAACCGATAATTTCTTGTAATGACTTCAATTACTCTTGTTATTTTCTTAAACATTATGAGTAGCTAAACTATTTTATGCTAGGGTGATGTCCCTAAATCTTTTCATGTAATGACTTGTTAAAACCGTTGTGATGAATTTGATGTTTTTATAATTTGAGTTTATGATTCAAAGATTTTCATGCTTCATTGTATTGGAAAATATTTTGTTGATCTATGATTAGGGTTAGGCTTGACACACCACTCTAATGCGTTTTGAATCAAAACATTACCGGTAAATCGCTTAGGAATAAGGATTTCACCATAGTGATCATCCATTCTAGAACACGATGCATAATGCCTTAATACTAAAATCAATTATTGAGGAATTGAAATTGACTTTTAAGTATTAAGAAGTTCTCCACTAAGGAATTAGGGAAAACTATTTTATAGAATTGATACTCAATTGTGGTCACATCTTTTCATGAACAACGGTGTTTTCAAGGGGTTACATAAGATTTATACATCAACCTTGGCATGCTTTCTCATTTGTGAACCAAATAATCATTTACTTATCGTTTTTAATTATAAACAGTTAGTAGTTTCATCAAGCAAATCAAAAACCCAACAATAGCTTTTTGTTCAATTGAAATTCAATACTGGCTTATACTTTATTCGCAGTCCTTGTGATCGATACTTGGATTCAACTCCATTTTAATAACTACATCGGTAACAAAAGTAGTACACTTGCTATTTTCCGATCAAGTTTTTGGCGCCGTTGCCGGGGACTGCCAAACTATAAGCCGAACTTTAAGTCAATTGAAATTTTGTTGCTCTGCGACCAAAATTTTATTTTTATCTGTTAATTTTAATTTCGTTGCAGTCTTGTATCTGTTTTAACTGTTGTCTAACTGTTTATGCGAGGTCAGACCTCAGCTAAATTTTCCTTTGACACAGAACCAGAAAGAGCTCTGCACGAGAGACGCCGCAAGGCAAGACTTGAAAGACTGGCAGCACCAAGTGCAAGTCTTAGTGTTCCACATCAGGAAAGCGACGACGAAGTGTCTGTGCACTCGGAGCACAACGACTCTGACTTTGACAGGGAGGTAGTTCAGGAACCAGTTAACATGGCTGGAAATCAACCTCCTGCAGAAAGATTGTTAGGGGACTATGGAGGGGCAAATGCTCACCCCAACCGGATGACTATTGTTAATCAACCTGTGAATGTGGAACATTTTCAATTGCATCCGTCCACCATTCGCCAGTTAGAGAGCAAGCCGTTCTCCGGAAGAATTAACGAGGATGCAAATAAGCATCTTCAGAGATTTCTCACTACGACAACTTCGTTGAAGATCGAAGGTCATTCAGAGGAAGCCAAGAGACTTGTTATGTTCCCGTTTACACTTACTGATGACGCAGAGGAGTGGTTTTACTCACTTCCGGCTGCAAGTATCACAACATGGCAAGAGATGGAAACGGCATTCCTCAATGAATATTTTCCTGCGTCGGTGTTCATCCGAAAAAGATACGACATTGTAAATTTCAAACAAAAAGAGGGGGAATCATTGGGGGATGCATACAAGAGGTTCAAAAGGTGTTTGACTGCATGTCCTACTCATAACATGGACGCTACCGAGCAAATGCAGAATTTTGTGAATGGGTTGCGACTTAAGACAAAGCAGCTTATTGATACCGCTGCTGGTGGTTCAACAAATTTTGCTACAGCCACAGTTATGAAAAGGATCATAGAGGCAATTGCTGCTAATGAGCATCTTGAGTTGTATGATCGAACCATGAACCAACCGGAGGGCAAAATTGATTTGAAATTGCCAGAGCAGGTTGTTAAGATGGAGGATCAGATTGCTGCAGAGGTAGAGAGAAGGTTAAAAAAGATGAATATTGGAACTCAAACCGTAGCACAGGTGGAACCAGTTAAAGCGGTTCTTTGTGAAATATGTGGTGGACCGCACTTTGCTATGCATTGTGTAGCAACTCAAGAACAGGTTGAGCAGATTCATATGTTGAGGCAAAACAATCCTTATGCCAACACATATAATCCGGGGTGGAAAAATCATCCGAACTTCTCATGGAAAGACCAGCAAGGAAACGTCCAGAAGCCGGTTCAAGGACAACAACCATTCCAGCACCATCCACAACAGTTCCAAACTCAAGGTCAACAACAATTTCAACAACAGGTACCGAAGAAAGAAGATTGGGAGATCGCTATTGAAAAAATGGCAGCTCAAAACTCTCAATTCCAAGAAGAAACTAGGAGCAATCTGAGGAACACCACCGCTTCAATCAAGAATCTGGAAATTCAAATGAGTCAGATAGCACAACATCTCACTCCACAAGCACAAGGTACTCTTCCAAGCTCAACTGTGGCAAATCCAAAAAACCAAGAAAAAATTAATGCTGTTACGACAAGAAGTCAGAAAGCGCCAGAGCCCGAAGAAGAAGAAGAAATAGATGACAACTTAGTCATAGAGGTAGATCTAGAAGTTAGAGAAAATCCGAAAGATCCTGAAGTAGTGATCTCACCGGTTAAGCCACTGGAAGAGAAAAATAAGAAAGAAACTAAACCGGTGGTCAAATTACCATTCCCCTCTAGAGTGGCCAAGAAGGATTCGAAAGAGAAGGATTTTGAGAAGATTGCTGCAATGTTCAAGAAGTTAGAGATTAACTTACCTTTCTTTGAAGCACTTGAGAATATGCCTTTGTACAAGAAATTTATGAAAGAGGTAATTTCTAAGAAAAGACAAGTGAGAGATGAAACAGAAATTGTGACTGAAAAGTGTGGGAGAGTATCGCCAGCAAGGAAGATCCCCATTAAGAAGAAAGACCGTGGAGTGGTGGCAATACCGTGCACCATAAATGACAGAGTGTTCAAAAAGGTGCTAATTGATTCTGGTTCTAGTGTGAGTCTAATGCCATTGTCCATCTTCAAAAAGCTGGAGATTGGAAAAATAAGCGAGAGTGAAACAAAGTTGCAATTTGCTGATCGCACTATTAAGAATTCATTTGGGATAGCCGAAGATGTAATGGTAGAGATTGACAAGTTTGTTTACCCAGTTGATTTCCACATCATGGACATTCCTGAGGATGATGAGACTCCAATCCTTCTTGGGCGACCCTTTCTGCTTACTAGTCGCTGCAATTTGGATATTGAAAAAGGGGAACTTTTAGTTAAATCATTTGATGAGGAGGTAACACTGAAGGTGTTAGAAGTCAAAGAAGAAGCTGCTGGTAGGAATAATCAATCTAAAGTTGGTATGATCAGAAGTGAGGGAGCCAGCAAAAGTCCACACCATTCCGAAAAAGTTTCAAGTATCATCTCTAAGGTGGCCTCAGCTCATACACCTATCATAAGTTCTGCGTTCATTCAAGAAGTCAAAAAGAAGAAAAAAGAGGACAATCAAAGTGAGAAGATGAAAGTGGATAGTCGCTTGAAGAGAAAAGCAATCAGGTTTGGAAAAGTGACAAGCAACCAGGTTTGGAGGAGGAAGTACCCTCCTTAATTAAGGGTGATGGACCGTCGAGCCATGCGACGTTAAACGAAGCGCTTCGTGGGAGGCAACCCACGGTTTTAATAATGCGGTTTACTTTTTGTTTTGTTTTTTTCAGAAAATAAAGAAAAGTGGGTCTCTCTGGTGAAAGCTAGGAAGCGGAAGCTGGAGGCGCAGTACCCTCTGTGAGTTCACCCTCGCTATCTCGAATTGAAACATTGAGGTCAATGTTTCGTTCAGGTGTGGGGGAGGTTCTTTTGTTTTTTATTGCTTTGCTTTCCGTTTTTGAATTTAGTTTGGTTGATTTGATTGTGTTCGTTTGTGTTACTTTTATGTTAAAGTATGTTTCTTTCAAGTTTGTATGGTGCAGTGCTGTCATTGTGTTACTAGGTTGGATACAAGTCGGAGGGGGGCGAATGACTAGATAGTGGTTGAACAACACATCTCACACTTGATCTCTACAGGCACCACGGAAGTTGGCACAATCAAAGAAAAGAAGGTTGGACGCAATGAGGAGAACACTGAACCAAGAGAGAGTATGGTGAACTTTGGAGGAAAGGAAATTGCAGAACACTTAGAGCACTGTGAAGCATGCAAGCTTAACCTACCCGGTGAGATGTCAGAGCCAAATTTATAACATCCTTATGAGAGCTCAGTCAGGTATGGCACTATTCACTTTGATTTTGCGTATTTTCTCATAACACAAGCACACTATGAAAGCACACACTGAGGCAATTTTTTTTTCGTAACCCTGAGCCTTTCTAACCATCCCGTATGCATGTTATCCATCGTTAACCCCATTTGAGCCATAATAGTTGTTTTGTTCATTGTGTTAGTATGTTTATCACCCGTTATCTCATTGTGCATGTCATCGCTCGGTATTCATGATTAATCACTGGTAAGACACTAAAAGGATCTAAGTGTGGGGTTGTGAACCATTGAAAAGGGAGGCAAGAATATAAAAAAAAGAATATCATAAAAAAAAAAGAGAAAAAGATGAAGATGATCTTGTGAAAACAACAAAAAGAGGTTTAAATTTCAAAGAAAAAAAAAGAGATATTTGCCTCGGTCCACTTTTAATCTGAAAAAGGTTCACACCCCATTCTTATGATTCAAATCAAAATGAGTAGAGAAGTGAATCCTATGTAATGCCGAGCACCTAAACCATTTGTTATCCCGTTCTTTGTTTTCCCACCATACCCAAGCCACGTTACATCCCTAAGACCTCATAAAGTGTGTGTAATCTCTGTGTGTAGTGAGTTGAGAATTTATTCAAAGTTGAAAGTAATATGCATGCCTTGATTCTATGAGTGTAGACACTTTAACCCGGAGAGATTTTGTGAGAATGTGAAAAGCTTGCAGGTGAAAAGGGTGTTCGAAAGTGGGAATGCCATTGATAGTCTGAAGAAGGAAACTTTACACTCGATTGCTAAGTGTAGGAATCTTGCGAAAAACCGGATTGTGTTGTGGAGAAAAGAGTCTCGTCGGTGACCTTTGTTTTGACTCGATACATCACTTGAGGACAAGCAATGAGATAAGTGTGGGGTTGTGATCGGTCACCATTTCTAGTAAGTTTCCGCACCTTTTCCGACTAAAAATCATAATCTTGGTAATACTATGTGGCAATTGTTATAGGTTTTGTTAGTAAGTTTCTTGTTTGTTGATTGTGTGATGTTGTTGCATGATTAGTATGTTCTGAGTATTATTCAAGTGCCGTTTTATGCGTTGGTTGTTAGTTTGTGTGTGGTCAGGTTAATGCACGGGAGAGGTCGAAGTTATGGCGCGCACAAGCGAGAAAAGAAGCCAAAAGAGCCAAAACTGAGGTCAACACGGGCACCCGTGTGTGTGCACACGGCCGTGTCAAAAGATGGCTGGAAAGTTGTTTTTGGGAAGCAAAACAGAGGTTTCACACGGGCACCCGTGTTCCTGCACACGGCCCGTGTGGAAAGATGCGTGGAAAGGCAATTTTGAGAGCTGACCAGAGGAACAACACGGGCACCCGTGTTCCTGCACACGGACCGTGTTGTTAGGCGCGGGCAGATATTCAAGTTTTGTAATTTTGAAAGCTTGGGTCTCATTAAGGGTATTTCGGACCTTTCGGATACTGGGGAAGTGAGCCAACACTACTAAAACCTAACGGGAAGAAGGGTGGAGGATCTTGGATCATTGAGCATAGAGAATTACAGAGAAAGAAGAGTCAAGGGTTTTGGAAGAGATCTTCAAGAGCACTCGCGATTGGAGATCATATCAACCGATAATTTCTTGTAATGACTTCAATTACTCTTGTTATTTTCTTAAACATTATGAGTAGCTAAACTATTTTATGCTAGGGTGATGTCCCTAAATCTTTTCATGTAATGACTTGTTAAAACCGTTGTGATGAATTTGATGTTTTTATAATTTGAGTTTATGATTCAAAGATTTTCATGCTTCATTGTATTGGAAAATATTTTGTTGATCTATGATTAGGGTTAGGCTTGACACACCACTCTAATGCGTTTTGAATCAAAACATTACCGGTAAATCGCTTAGGAATAAGGATTTCACCATAGTGATCATCCATTCTAGAACACGATGCATAATGCCTTAATACTAAAATCAATTATTGAGGAATTGAAATTGACTTTTAAGTATTAAGAAGTTCTCCACTAAGGAATTAGGGAAAACTATTTTATAGAATTGATACTCAATTGTGGTCACATCTTTTCATGAACAACGGTGTTTTCAAGGGGTTACATAAGATTTATACATCAACCTTGGCATGCTTTCTCATTTGTGAACCAAATAATCATTTACTTATCGTTTTTAATTATAAACAGTTAGTAGTTTCATCAAGCAAATCAAAAACCCAACAATAGCTTTTTGTTCAATTGAAATTCAATACTGGCTTATACTTTATTCGCAGTCCTTGTGATCGATACTTGGATTCAACTCCATTTTAATAACTACATCGGTAACAAAAGTAGTACACTTGCTATTTTCCGATCACATACATACATCATTGCACACATTCGTCAGTATACATACAACACATACATGTGTGAGCATTCATACATACGCATTATACAATCGACAGGGGCATGTGCATAACACATAAGCATGATGCATGCGCATTTACAAAACAAAATTCTATATAGGTAAATTTCGCGATAACATTCGTGAATAACCCTATTGGTGGTACAGGTAAATTCTGCGATAGCATTCGCAGATAACCCTGATAATATAGGTAAATTTCGCGACGACACTCGTGAATAACCCTATTGGTGGTACAGGTAAATTCTGCGATAGCATTCGTAGATAACCCTGATAATATAGGTAAATTTCGCGACGACACTCGTGAATAACCCTATTGGTGGTACAGGTAAATTCTGCGATAGCATTCGTAGATAACCCTGATAATATAGGTAAATTTCGCGACGACACTCGTGAATAACCCTATTGGTGGTACAGGTAAATTTTGCGATAACATTCGTAGATAACCCTGATAATATAGGTAAATTTCGCGATAACACTCGTGAATAACCCTATTGGTGGTACAGGTAAATTCTGCGATAAGATTCGCAGATAACCCTGTCAGTGCAGGTGAAATTGCTAGAATTATAGCAAACAATCCTATTGGGGTCCACAAACTACAGAAACTTACTAGAACTATAGTAAGTGGGGGTCCACAAACTACGGAGACTTGCTGGCCATAGCAAGCCAATTACGCAACCAACAAAAGGTCCCTGCTATGTAAGGCTCAGGCTTTAGCAGGAGACTTCTCTTCATCCATACTCAAATTCAAGGCAAATTTAAGGGTCTTCCAGTATTTAATAACTCTTCGATCGGAACAACGCGAGGTCTACACACTCTCTTGTCACCCAATCCAAGGTAATTAAATAGGGGCAGCTGTCATACCCCAAAATTTACCTTCCACACTTCTCTCATAACCAGGTTTAAGAACAAACTCCAAAAACCTTGCTCACTCAAATGATCCAGTCAACTGATGCAAACTTAAAGGTCAACTACAATCAAGGCATGATTCAAACCATAATCATTGGGCAAACATCAAGTATGGGGTGCATAACCATCATTTGATCAAGAATTGATCATGATTCCATTAATAGAAACTCAGAGATGAACAAATATAAAAAGGTTCAAATTAGGGTTTCTTAGGAGAAAGTCAACCCAACTTTGACTGGGCATAACTTTCACATGGAACATCAGAAATTCCACACTCAAAGCCTACTTTGAAGGAAATTGGATTCTCTACAACTTTGTGTCTCACAAGCCAAGGCCAAAAATGCTTCATTTAAGAGATACAAAGCAAAAGATTACAGGTCATTTTCAGGCATCCTTCAAAAGCAGTTTTTTGTTAAAGAAGATATGATCAAGATAAAAGCCCCAAATGAAAAATATATTCCAAAGTGGATTATAGAGGACCTCTTGAGGTTTCCAAAAAATCTTAGAACTCCCTCATAGCTTAAAAATTGAGTGAGATATGCTTGATCAAAGTTGGGAAATTTTTGGAGGTAAAATGTGAAATAAGAGGGTTCAAATTGGATTTCTTACAAATGGGCCCATACTTTTATGATTTAAACTTGGTCCACAAGTTACCCAAAACATATGCCACGAGTTATATCATTTTTAATGATTTTAATTAAGTGGAAAATCAAATATTATTGTAGAAAATATGTTTTGATTTGTTTTCAATCAATATTTATGACTAAAGACAATCACATTTTCGTGCATAATCAAATGGGAAAAGATTGATACAAAAATAGGCCAAATATGGTAACTTAGGAATCAAGAATAAATCAAATTTCCAAAATTTGCAAGAGTGGATTCAAAGATCAATGGGCCTCCAATTTCTTGACCTAATAGAAGTCTATAAGTAGTTGAAGCCAGGCACACGAATAAGGGTTGCAAAATCTGGAGAAAAGAGAACTTGCAAGAACTTCAAAAGTCACTCAAAGCTTGGATTCGGGTTCAGAGAATTGGAGGTTTTCAGAGAGATTTAAAGGTTCCAAAAGCTTCCTCAGGTGATTTGGAACGTGTCTGGATCGCTGCTCTACATCAACAACCCCAGAATATCCTCCAATTTGTCAAAGTAAGTGGCTCTGAAACTTGGATCGATTCGAGCAATTCATGCATTCTTACATGTTTTTAATGATATATTCTGCTTGAGTATGATGCTATGATTGTTTCTGGGTTGTTTGTTTGGAGTTTACGCACTTAAAATAGGTTCCACCATTGGAGGCCGAATTGAAGCTTTAGGGTTTGATTTTAGGGTTTTCATTTAGGGGTTAAATTAGGTTCAATTAAGGGCATCATCAAACTCACGTGGTTGGGACGAAGAGAATAATAGGGTCGCGAAAAATTTATGATCATATATGAGCTGTTCGCTATTTTTTTTGCTTAGTTTGCTACGATCCAAACCCATAGCTAAATCGTAGCTAATTTCCAGAAAAGAACCAGGTCTGGTGGGGAAGATGATAACGTGTCATTGTCCGGTTGGCCATTTTTGAATTGCGCGCGCGTTTTAACTATCATGTTTTCGTTTCACATATAATAATTGAGATGCGTTCCTTTAACACATCAGCTTCATGGTTGAGTTGGCACACGCTTACCCCAAGGGTCCAGGGTTCGATCCCTGGCCCTTTCATTTATTTTTCTGAACTTCCTTTCTTGATTACATACGCCTGCAGCCCTAGTCCTCATCATGTACCCTCTCAATCTGACCCTCCATCCTCCCCTAAGCCAGATCTAGCGCCCCAGATTTAATCCCCATGATATGCACCTTCATAGTAACCACATGGAATCAAAACCTTAATAACTTAATAAACTCTATTTGTTTTGTTTATTTTTAATTAAAATGCATATGTTTAATATATAATAATAATTGTATTATAATCTTTTTTCTATAAAATAAATACATAATATTTATATCTAATATTAATTTGTTGTTCGTTCCGATTAAATCAATTAATCGCTATGGTCAACAATAATTTTAATTAAAATGTTATTTAATTAAATAAAAATTGGTTTCTATTATTTGGTTAAATGGTTGCAACTATTTTATTAGTTGTGATGATTAACCGTCTTCCCTTCGATCTAATTTGTTATTCTTTTTAATCGAATCAATCGATTACGAGGGGTAACAATGCATATAAAAATTCTATAAAAATAATAAAATACAATAAGTTGTTATTAGTGATAATCGAATTAATCGATTTGAATTGGTAACAATGCAAATCCTTAATCTTTTAACTATGATGATCAAACCTATTGATCATTGCGGTTAATTGTGCCAAATCAGGGTTGTACGCCCAAACCCTAAAAAATCATTCTAAAATCCATTCAAATTACAAAACAAAACAAACTGCGATAGGCTAACTAAAAAGCCTCTAAAAAACCATATCAAATCAAATCCAAACTCTAAATGGCGTACAACCCTTCCCGAACTACGTAGACTCTGATCCTCCCTAAGGAGGTACGTAGGCACTTGGCAACAAGGCGAGTCCCCCTCTTCAAAATCCCAATCGTGTCCTAAAATTCTGTTTGCCACATTTCTTTACAAATCCTGCCATGCAATCCTAATCTTTGAACATTAGCCTTTAGGAAAGGGCTGAGGGTGCCTAATACCTTCCCTCAGCCTGATTATAATAACTTACCCTCAATCTCTTATCTGCGTAGGGTTTCCTATTCGCCCTTCAGAATAGGTGGCGACTCTCTAAGTTAAAATTTTAGGCAGGTTGCTACAACGCGCGCTTACTTCTGCCAGGCACTCTCTTGTCAAGCTCAAAACAAGCTCCAAACTTCCTCAAAATTGGCTAAAACCTACAAAATCATAACTAAAACACATATTAACATAAAATGAAAGCTTAATATTATAAACTATAAATAATTATCTAAAACTTCAAGGAATTGTACGAATATCCGATAAAAACGGTCGAAAGGTGCCATTAATTAAACTAAATATAAACACAATTTGGCACCTAACAACTCTCCCCAACTTAAACTCTTGTTTGTCCTCAAACAAAACAACGATAAATTACCGGGAACACAAAATATCACAAATGAAACAATAAGGTAGAAACAAGAACAATTGAATGGTTCAAATTCCAAAAGTACACAAAGATCAATCCTTACCAGTTTTCATCAAAGTACCATGATAACAATGCTAATCCTATATACAAATTCTATGTCAGAAATTCCACAAAGCAAAAGAAGTTCAAGAATGAATCACACCTACGTATTTCTCTACTGAGAGAACAAAAATGGAGGATCCTAACACTCACCAGACAATGACGCAAACATACCGAATTAATTATAAACTCATCTAAGCACAAGACATATAAAAAAGTGTATAAGCATGAATCACTAAGGACTTTCGGGTTGTAGCTTGGCTTGGTTAACAAGGAAGTGTCATATCTCACGGCCATTGAATCGAAAGTGTCAAAACCTAAGAGAGCATTCAAATTCAATTATCACAACCTAAACAACCAAGTTCACCACATTATTCATTACTTGCTCAAGGGTCACAAAATTCTTTTCTTTCTTTTTTTTTTTATTATTTTTTTTCTTTATTATATACATAAATATATATACCCCTTGAGCACTATCTTTTGATTTATCCTCACCAATGTACACCTTTATTTTATTCTCCCCAACTTGTATATTACCAAGACATCACTAAGAATGCTCCCTATTCTAAGGCAAAAAGGAATCAATCCTTACCATATCAAAGGAAACAGTTCAAGGTAGAAAGAAAAGAAAGTCATCAAGATTCTATCAAAAATCGGTATAGAGATCTATATATATAACATAAGCTTAACCGATAAGAATCTTGGCAAACGGCTCAAAGTGGTTAGCAAAAACTCACACACTCATCGGGTAGGTTACATTTGGATTGGAAGTTTTTCTCATAGTGCAGAACAAAACACCTTGATCACTTTCATGCTTAACACAATTTAATAATAATGCAAGATTAATCATAATAAAAACGAGTTAAAACGCACATTGCTGGTATCCAGCACAATTTATATATATACACAGTGGAAAGTCTCCTCACAACTACAGCTAGGCTAAAGTGATTCACAATTGAACTAATTTTATCCACAGAAATTAATGACAACTAATTTGTACAATTAAAAGCATCAGAATCAAAGGTACTTGATAAATAAAACGATAAAGGATGTACCTTGCGCGTACAGTTTTCAACTTATATCATCACCACTTAAATTGTGTTGCATCATCCAAATTCATCGTGGCAACAAAAATTCGTGTTCCAGCTAATTAATCATCAGGACAACTTATCAAAACCATTATTTCTAAAATATAAACACTAAACTAAAATAAAACTACTTAAAAATAAATAAATGCAAAAATAAAATAAACTGAACTTATATAAAATAAAAACCACACCAAACAGTGTTAACTATCCAAAGGCGTAAACTTAGCCTTTCAAAGTACCTCATCCAAAAGGATGGAACAAAATTATAAACATTAAAAACAAAGTAACTAAAAATTGTTCTAACATAAAACTAAAAACAATAAAAATAAAACAGTAAAACAAAACTACTCCTCATCAGAAGTATCCTCATCAGCATCAGCCATCCCCTCCTCAGGATCTGGCCTGCCCTCAGGCCATGAAGCATAAGCAGATAAATCATCCCTGGAACCAACAGGCTGCTGCAGAGAAAGCTGCCGGATAGAATCCTGCAAAAACATAAACGCTCTCTGATGCGCCATATGCATCTGATAGTTCCAATCACTTGCATCACCATACTGAGGACCAGCAGGCGGTGCAGCAGCAACCGGAACAACTTGAGAAGCATCGGGAAGGTTAGATGTATTAGCCGCAACACCAAAAGGACGACCTCCAGGCAAACAGTATCTGTTAGCAAAAATATCATCTATAACACCATCCATGGGAATCATACCACTAGGTGGAAACCGGACATCAGCCTTCCTGCACAAACCCATTATTAAACCAGGAAAAATCAACCTACATTTAACCCCATCTCCATGAAGAGTCCCATTCAGGGCGACTCTTTTCAGCTCGTTCGCCACAATCCTGGACACATCAATGTTATCACCATTCAAAATACCCTGAACCAAACCTGCCGTATCAATGGTGAGGGAGGAAGTGTGACTCCGTGGCCTAATGTTGTAAAGGACCACCGAAGTCACCAACTGAGCCTCCTCCGTCAACTGACTACGAGTAAAAGTCTTTGGCAGCCCAGCTTTAGTCAGAGTATAGGTGAAACCAGTCCTGCAAATCCTCTCCCTAATACTCTCCACGTCCCAGTTTCCTCTATTCAACCTGGGATGGTACTGGCACTCTTCTACCAAAGCAAGAGGGTTATCCAGAAAATCAAAAATAGCCTCTTTGCTAAAATCAATGGCCTTACCTCTCACCCATGTTTTAAACGGGTAAGCTTCAGTACTTGACCAACCGCTCGGAGGCAAGGCGTTTGCGTAGAATTCTCTGACAATTTCCACCTGATAGAATTTTGGTGGAGTGAACAACTTGTCCCAGCATGTTTCAGACAAAGCAGTCCACGCCCTTTGGAAGAGGCCGTGGTCAATAGGAACCACAGTTCGTTCACTCCACACAACTCGACTTTCAAGCTCATGGTACCTCGCCTCTTGCTCCGGACCTAGAAACTTTGTCCGATCAAACCTGCCAGCTTGTGAGGAAGATCCCTCACCAGAACCAGTCTTCTTTCTCTTTAAAAAGGGTGCCATTCCTGCACAAATTCAAATCAAACAAAACACACAAAAATTGAAACAAAGTTAGCATAACCTCTATTTTAATAGCCTACATCAATCACATTCATCATCAATCACAAACAGACCCTATACAACTACTCAGAATGCATAAAAAAAATTCAAAGATGAACCCAGGGCGCGACGCGCGCTGAACAGGGCGCGACGCGCGCTCTGCGAAACCCAGAAAAGAACTTCACTTTTCTGCAAAACAGAAGAGAAGAACTTGCTTCTCCTCCCCTCTAAGGGTTCCAGCAGGCTAAAGATACAGCAAAAGGATGTTTTCTACCCTAGTTTTTCAAAATCTATCAAAAATTCCTAAATCTAAAAACCTAAAGTTCTAAAACTTAAGTTAATGGAAATAGAGAAGAAGATAGAACATACCTTGATGATTGATGATGGTAGAGAGACAAAAATATTGAGGAAATGCAACAATCTAAATGAGCAAGTGTGTGTTGTGTTGTTTCTTTTCTTGGAACAAAGAGGAAGAAGGGTGGAATGGAGGCAAAGACCTCCAAAACCCTAACTAAACCTCTGCCAACGAAACCGGGTCGGGCCCAGCATGGGTGGGCCCAAATCAAAATTATTATTTTTTTCAAAAATATACACAGCGCGCGACGCGCGAAGACTCAGCGCGACGCGCCCTCATCTCTGCCTGGAAGGGGTCCTTGAGTTCACATAGCGCGCGACGCGCGCATATGGGTGCGACGCGCGCTACACCAGAAACAGCAGAAAAACTGCATTGTTTCAGCACGCCCAAAAATACCGGTAGATCGTTTCTGGCTCGACGACAACTCAAAAATCCCACGTGCACAAAGAACACAAATACAAGTGAATATATACAACTTGGGGTGCCTCCCAAGAGCGCTTTGTTTAACGTCGGTCAGCTCGACGGTCAAAGGCAATCAAGGATCGCCAAACGATAAAACACAAGTTTCACGATTAAAATCGCTTCCTCGATACACCTTCAACCTCTGACCATTTACTACCCACTCTTGGTTTGATTTTTGGTCCTCTATCACAATAGCCCCTTGGCTTCTCACTTCTTTGACCAAAAACGGTCCGGACCACTTCGACTTCAACTTTCCCGAAAAAGTCTTAACCGGGAATTGAAGAGTAAAACTAATTGCCCTACCTTAAATTCCTTCATTCTAACCTTACTATCATGATAGAATTTGGTTTTTTCTTTGTAAATTGAATTAGACTTATAGGCATGCAATCTCATCTCTTCCAACTCATTTAATTGGTTTTTTCTTCTCTCTCCACACAACTTGTGGTCAAAATTCAAAAGCTTCAAGGCCCAATATGCCTTATGCTCTAGTTCTACGGGAAGGTGACAACTTTTACCATACACCATTTGGAATGGTGTAAGACCGATCGGTGCTTTGAAAGCGGTCCGATACGCCCACAAGGTGTCATCTAACTTCATTGACCAATCCTTCCTAGAGCTAGACACAGTTTTCTCAAGAATTCTCTTAATTTCTCTATTGGTCCTCTCAACTTGCCCATTAGTTTGTGGATGATATGGAGTAGCTACCTTGTGTTTTACTCCATATTGCTCCAACACTTTTTCAAGCGGGGCATTACAGAAATGAGATCCACCATCACTAATTAACACTCTTGGCGAGCCAAACCGCGAAAATATATTTTTCTTCAAAAACTTTATCACGGTCTTACCATCCGCTTTGGGTGAAGCAATCGCTTCCACCCACTTAGACACGTAATCCACAGCTACCAAGATGTATTCATTTGACATTGAGGAAGGGAATGGTCCGACAAAGTCAATGCCCCAACAATCAAATACCTCTACTTCTACAATACTTTGGAGGGGCATTTCCTCTCTTTTCCCAATTCCACCAGTTCTTTGACAACTGTCGCATGAGGCAACATGGTGGTAAGCATCTTTGAACAAAGTAGGCCACCAAAATCTCGATTGAAGGACTTTTGTGGCCGTACGCAAACCATTAGAATGACCACCATAAGGTGAATTGTGGCAATGCCACAAAATGCTTTTTGCCTCCTCATCCGCGACACATCTTCTCAAAAGATTGTCACTACTCAACTTAAACAAGTGAGGATCATCCCAAACATAAAAATTAGCATCGTTTAAAAACTTTTTTCTTTGATTCCAAGTTAAATCCTCCGGTATCCAGCCAGATGCTTTGTGATTAGCCATATCTGCGAACCAGGGTCTAACTTCTTGTACCATGTACAGTTTTTCATTTGGGAATTCTTCCCTCACCTCTTTTTCATTGTTTGTCACCTCGGTATTCACTAATCGAGACAAATGATCCGCAATCAAATTTTCTGTACCTTTCTTATCTTTCACTTCAAGATCAAATTCTTGAAGCAAAAGAATCCACCGAATAAGCCTCTGTTTTGAATCAGGCTTGGTGAGAAGATATTTGATTGCGGCATGATCAGTATAACACACCACTTTAGAACCAATGAGGTAAGAACGAAACTTTTCCAATGCAAATACAATTGCGAGCAATTCTTTTTCGGTAGTGGCATAGTTAACCTGTGCCTCATTTAAAACTTTGCTCGCATAATGTATAGCATGAAATTGTTTGTTCTTCCTTTGGCCTAAAACCTCACCAACCGCATAGTCACTCGCATCGCACATGAGTTCAAACTCAAGCGACCAATTAGGAGCGACAATTATGGGTGTGGTAGTTAAATTTGCTTTAAGTTCTAGGAAAGCTTTTAGACATGATTCATCAAAATTAAATTCCATACCTTTATTGAGCAAATTACTCAAAGGATTTGCGACCTTGGAGAAATCCTTGATGAATCTTCTATAGAACCCAGCATGTCCCAAAAAGCTCCTTATGCCTTTCACATTCACCGGAGGGGGAAGCTTTTCAATAACTTCAATTTTTGCCGGATCGACCTCAAGCCCCTTTGAAGATACCTTGTGGCCAAGAACAATCTCATCCGTCACCATGAAAGTGCATTTCTCCCAGTTGAGAACCAAATTTGTTTCAATACATCTTTCCATCACCACATCAAGGTTTTTCAAGCACAAGTCAAATGACGACCCGTACACAGAAAAATCATCCATGAACACCTCGATGCTTTTCTCGATCAAATCTGAGAAGATAGCTTGCATGCACCTTTGAAATGTTGCAGGAGCATTACATAGTCCAAATGGCATTCTTCGGTATGCGAAAACACCAAAAGGACATGTAAAAGCAGTTTTCTCGTGGTCCGCCGGATTCACTGATATTTGATTGTATCCTGAATAACCATCCAAGAAACAATAGAAATTTCTTCCGGCTAACCTCTCTAACATTTGATCCATAAAAGGTAATGGAAAGTGATCTTTTCTTGTTGCTTGGTTCAACCTCCTATAATCAATACACATACGCCACCCGGTCACCGTTCTCGAAGGAATCAACTCGTTCTTCTCATTTCTCACAACCGTCAATCCACCCTTCTTAGGAACCACATGCACCGGGCTCACCCATTCGCTATCGGAGATGGGATAAATCATCCCCGCCTCTAATAACTTCACAACCTCTTTTCTAACCACTTCTTTCATGGTTGGATTCAATCGCCTTTGAGGTTGTGCCACGGGCCGAAAATCATCTTCTAACATAATCTTATGCATACAATAGGCCGGACTAATACCCTTCAAGTCGGATAAAACCCATCCTATTGCTTCTTGATTCTTTGTCAACACTTCCTTCAATCGATGCTCTTCCTTGTTAGGCAAACCACTATTAATGATAACCGGCTTAGTAGAATTGTCACCGAGAAACACGTATTTCAAGTGAGACGGTAACACATTCAACTCCACCTTTTGCTCTTCAACTTTAGGTTCATCCTTCAACTCTTCAATTTGAGTTTCAAATGGATTCATCTCATCACAAGCCTCTAAATTTCTCAAGCAATCTTCAATTTCCTTCTCTTGATCTTTGGTGAGAACTTCAAGAGCTTCCATTAAAGTCTTCTCAAGAGGATTCGACAAGTGCATTTGATTCTCCACTTTCATGATAGCCCTTTCGGTAGCATCGATTCTAAAACAATCATCCTCATCACTAGGATGCTTGATGGCTTCAAAGAGATCAAGACATAATTCTTCATCTTGGTACCTTAATTTCATTAAGCCATCATCAATATCTATCATCATTCGGGCCGTATTCATAAAAGGCCTTCCTAAGATCAATGGAATCTCAAGATCTTCTTCCATGTCTATGACAATAAAATCAACAGGATACCAAAATTTGTCAACCTTGACAAGCAAGTCTTCCGCAACTCCATGAGGATGAGCTGTGGATTTATCCGCTAATGATAACGTCATTCTTGTCGGCTTCAAATCGTTGATTCCTAATCTTCTCACCATAGACAATGGGATCAAATTAATGCTAGAACCGGTATCTACCAAACCTTTGCCTACGTGAACATTTCCAATAGACACCGGTAAGGTTACCCGCCCAGAATCATTTGATTTTATCGGAGTAGTGCGTTGAATTAACGCATTACAACAAGAGCTCACCGTTACTACCTCCGGATCCAAGAATCTTCTCTTCTTAGTGATGATGTCTTTGATGAATTTTGCATACATCGGCATTTGCTCTAATGCCTCGGAAAAAGGAACATTGATTTGCAACTTGCTAAAGATGTCCAAGAACCGAGCATAGTGCTTTGCATCTTCTTTCTTTGACGGACCGGGAGGATAAGGTAATTTCTTCACTTGTATAGAATCATCCACCTTCTTCTTTCCCTTCTCACTCACACTCAATTTTTTTCTCTCTTTTTCTACAACTTTCTCAAGAGTTTCTTTTTCCACTAATTCTTTCTCTTTCTCATTTTCAACTAAATCACCCTCAACATTTTTTTCTACTTCAATCACCCTATCTTTTTCACTCTCAACAATTTTCTCCTCAACTATCTCTCCTACACCCATATCAATATTTCTACCGCTACGAGTTAGAATTGACTTACAATGCTCACGAGGATTTTCTTGTGTAGTAGCCGGAAAAGGACCTTTGTTTTGATCGGCAAGTTGCTTTGACAATTGCCCGACTTGAGTTTCAAGATTCTTTATGGCGGCATCCGTACTCTTTTGGCTTGCAATTTGCAATTGCACGAATTGGCTAAGAGTGTCCTCTATTGAAAGCTTTGATTGTTGAGGTTGTTGGTTGTAACCACCTTGATAAGGATTTTGACGATTCGATGGACCCGCTTCTGGCCTCCATCCTTGTTGATAACCTTGATTACCTCTTTGTTGGTAACCTTGGTTATTATTGTAAGGTTGTTGTTGTTGTCTCCCACCATATCCTTGATTAGGATTAGACACATAATTCACCTCTTCACCCGGTGGAGGACAAAAACCTGTTTGATGGTCACCCCTACACAATTCACAACACATCACATGTTGATTTTTAGAAGGGCTCCCATTTATCTCTTTGATTTGTTGAGGGAGTTTTGACATTTGTTGAGTGAGCAATTCTACTTGTTGTGTCAATAACTTGTTTTGAGCAAGTATTGCATCACTAGTATTCAATTCAAGAACTCCCGGATTTCTTTGCGATGCACTACGGTTGTGTTGCCCTTGATGATCATTCAAAGCCATCCTATCAATGATAGCAATTGCTTCTGGCGTAGTTTTTGACATCAACGAACCACCCGCGGTAGCGTCTAAAAGAGTTTTTGGTTGAGGTTGGAGTCCATTTCTAAAGATATGGATTTGAGACAATTCATCAAACCCATGACCTTTGCATTTTCTAACCATGGACTTGAACCTCTCCCATGCTTCATTGAGAGATTCATTCGAACCTTGAGAGAACACCGCAATAGAAGTTTTCGCTTCCATGAACCTATTGTGAGGAAAGAACCGATCCAAGAACTTCTCTTCTAACTCGTTCCACTTTGTCATGACATTATTTGGTTGATCAAGGTACCATTCCTTAGCTTTT
Organism: Vicia villosa; assembly: GCF_029867415.1. NCBI lineage: Eukaryota > Viridiplantae > Streptophyta > Magnoliopsida > Fabales > Fabaceae > Vicia > Vicia villosa. Next base: position 146,192 of record NW_026705938.1, on the reverse strand, counting down.
CCAATTAAGGAATGAGGAAAGAGTCTCCTGAACACCTGTTCTTCTTGGTCTTCCGGAGCACCAATTGTCCCGGCGATCTCGTAGAACTTTGTTAGATGAGTAAATGGATCCTCGTGATCTGCCCCTGTGAACGGATTTTGGTATAATAATTGAAGTAACCCCGTCTTCATTTCGGAGTTTCTTCCATTGGCCTGATCACGAGCAAATTGTGCATTGAGACGAGGGCTGTTAACACATGGCCCTCGAGCTGGTGGATCTGCAGCCATTTCTTCCTCAACCAAGTTTTCAACCGGAGTTGAAGAAGAAGATGCTTCTTGTTGTTGTCTTCTTTCCCTAGCTAGTTGTCTCCTCTTACGAGTTTTGCTATTCTCTCTACGAGCAGTCCTCTCAATCTCGGGATCAAAAAGGAGTTGATCTGCAGGTATACGTCCTCGCATAAACTGTAATCTGAAAAACTAACCAAGCAAATTAACAAACACAAGGAAAATAAATTTAGAAACAAGATATTAATTATAAGACTCAATACAAAACAAACTATTGCAATGCTTGCAATATCTAAACAACAATCCCCGGCAACGGCGCCATTTTGTTGAAAGAGTATTGTGGTGTACTTTTCGTTATTATCGTATCCACAGGGATTATTGCGATATCACCGCCGTTCTATAGCCTATTTTGTCGTGAGTTAATGTTACTTTAAGTTTGGGTTTGCAAAAGATCATTCAACACTTTTAGTAGCAAAGAGTAAAGTAATGAAAGTTCTAAGTTAAAGAAAATGTATCAAGATTCGATTTCATCGACCTAAATTTGTATGTTTCCTTATAAATATATGCTTATGAACTTGCTAACGATCAATATAATTACGTATCGACACCTATATCGTCCGTGTCCGCAACGATATAGCTAGATTTACCGTATTGTTTAACCAACGATTTCTCCACCGTTTGAACAATACAAATAACGTTTTAAAAACCGATACTTAGTAAACATCAAACTCTAAATCCATGTCTGCAATTTATAGTTTGAAAGATGATGAGTTAGGTCTAGATACAAACATTGATGTCTCAAACATTTATACCAAAGAAAAAGCTTTAATAAACAAACTAAACCATCTATATTGATCATCACTTGTTCATACACATATATTCACAAGAAAAACATACAAAAGGCTAGGAAGATTACATCTTATCTTGATACAAAAGAGATTTAGCTATCCATGAGAATGGTAGCTTGCTCAAGAAGTAAAGGATGAAGATCAACAAGCATCAAAGGCGATTAATCGACGATCAAGGCTTCCAATCTTCAACTCTTAGTTTGCTACAGTGATTAGGGTTTATGAGCTCTTAAGAAAATGTCAAGTCCCTTCCAAAAATCAGAATTACTCTTTATATAGTAAAACCATTTTCTGTCCAGGGCGCGTCACGCCCTCCAGCGCGCTTCGCGCCAATACACTTAAGAAATTTAAACCGCCCATGCGCGTGACGCGCGCAACTCTCTGCTTTGAAGCTCCAAAATATCTTGCCCAGGGCGCGACGCGCCCACATGTCCGCGCGACGCGCGCTTACTTCTGCCAGGCACTCTCTTGTCAAGCTCAAAACAAGCTCCAAACTTCCCCAAAATTGGCTAAAACCTACAAAATCATAACTAAAACACATATTAACATAAAATGAAAGCTTAATATTATAAACTATAAATAATTATCTAAAACTTCAAGGAATTGTACGAATATCCGATAAAAACGGTCGAAAGGTGCCATTAATTAAACTAAATATAAACACAATTTGGCACCTAACAGACCTCTGCTCAGGATTTGACTTAATGATTTGGGACATGACCTCAAGACCCCAAGTGCATCATTTTGACCTAATCCATTGGCTCAATACATCTCCAACACAGGGATTGATCAACAGTGAAATTTCAAATCATCAGAATTAGGGTTTTGAACTATCAGGGACTAAAATCAGGGATCACATTTGGGAAACCCTAAAAATCCCCAGGAAGTCAATCAAAGGTTTCAATCATCTTCAAATAATCCCTATGACAATATACAATGGAAATTGTATCTCAATTCAAGACCTACAGTCATCAATTTCATCTGGTCGACAATTAGGGTTTTTGACCTAATTCACTGAACAACTGCCTTTTTAATCAAGACATGGTGTCACAACTCAAACTATGATTCAATATCCTCCAATACCTAAATATGATCCATTCATACCACTCATTGGATGAGGATAGCTTGATTCATTTGAAATCTCCAGAAACGCGATTCGTTTGAAAAAGTCAACTGTACAAGATCACCATTGACTTTTGGGGAATTTTGGTCAACCATGAATTTTGAAGTTTCAAATCATCAATATATGATATATGAAGTCATTTGATCAAGAAAAATCAAGAAAATCAATCAAGAATCAAAAAGTCAAAAGTTTGACTTTCATACTTAGAAAATTTTCTAAGTGTTTTTCAATGGTTTTTTCCAAACTTTGGAAGGGAATAACTCAAAATTTCACCTACAAACTGAAAAAAACTTCCAACATGAGAGTTGTAGATTTTGATCCAATGAACAACTTTGTCACATATAATTTTTTTCCATAAGATCAACCATTTAAGAGATATGGAGCTTCAAAGTTGGTATCTTTTGAAAATTTCACTTAAAACTTCATTTTCTTCAAAGTTCATGGATCTTTTTCACCCATTTCCTTAAAGGTCTTGAAGAAACTTTCAACTAGTGTTTTGAAGTGTGTAACATGAGCTTTCCAAAATGTCCAAGAGCATGAAAAAATATGGAGTGTAGCCATGGTTTTGAATTTTGACATTAGTGAACTTTTCACTTGAAATTTCAAGTCATTTTGCCAAAGTTATGAACCATTTTGCCAAATGATCCAAGTAATGATGCATAGATGCAATAATTGGAGATATTTTCTGATTTGAGATCAGAATGGAAAGAGATAAGAAGCTTGGCAAAATAACCATGGTTAAGTCACTTTTAACCATTTGCATTTAATGCAAAAGATGCTAGTTTATCTCTTAAGCCAAGTCATCATACTTTGGGCAACTTGCAAAGGCTCTGCATTCAGAAAGTTTGGCCTATAAATAGAGGTGCAAATCACTCTTCAAATCACACCAAAACCTCACAATTATAGGTTTTCTCTCTTCTTTCTTGAATTGCAAGTTTCAAGTTTCAAAGTGAGGTAGAAATCCCAACCTCCAAACCCTTGAAGTTCTGGCCAAAGTGATGGTTCTAGCAAACCATAAACATCATATGGGATGTGTTTGAACCACTCACACACCCCAAAAACACCCAAAACTCAGATTCACTCTTCAACCTCCATATGAACATGAAATGAACCTTATCATGCCAAAATCCATTCTAGCTCATTTTTGTCCAAACTATCACTTCTAACACCATCCATATATCACATATGAACTATCTAAACACTCATTATCAACCAAAAACTTCAGAATCATCAAGCTCGATTCACACTTGGTCCTACTGCAGATCGGGTTCCATGGAATGATCCAGATGAATTTAATCTACTCCAAGCATCCAGACACCTTCCATAAGGTCCATTGAAGCTGTCCAGATCAAGAAACAACATCTGTAACACCTGTACTGAAGAATTCAATCTCCAGTTTGGCCGTTTTTGAAGGTAAGTACTATCAACTTCAAACTCATACATACATGCATCATAAATGAAAAATTGAGTTGCTATCTTGTTTCTGCACTATCACTGATCAATAACCCTCAATCAATTTCACAATTCATCAATCCTACACGATTTCATGTTCAAATTCAGAATTAGGGTTCTTAGTGTTCATCACAAAATTGATCACCTTAGAGCAAAGATAAATGAATTATGAGGGCACCATCATGTTTCTCGTCCAAAACCGAGCAAGATAGACTATCTACTTGATCAAAACAACACAGTTTTGGAGATTTTCAAAAATCAGTTAGGGCTGTGTTCTTGGCGCGTTTTTTGGTTTGGGAAATTCAAATTTTTGTTTTAAAATATATTTAATCAAACGCGTGTGTATTACAAGCCACAAGCGTGGCTCGGTTGGCAAGTGTTTTGGTTGGCAAGCGTGGGTGCGTGGGTTCAAACCCTGGCAGGACCAAACCTTATTTTTTGACACTATTTTTCTTCATTTTTTTTACAAACTTCACTCAATTATTTAACCAATCAAATTAACTCATTTTTTATTCATTTTTTACACATTTCTTATTTTATATATGTATTTTATGAATACCAAAAAAATCATCAAAAAATATTTATTTGATATATTTTTAAATAGGTTTAAAATGACTTGTTTTTAAGTTTTTTTTATATTTCAAAATATTATTTTTCATTTTATTTTTAACTTAATCACTTGTAAATATTTTTTGTGATTATACCCTAATCACTTAGGTCTTAATTAAGTATAAAATTTGTTTTTATATTAATTAAGTTGATTTCTTTCAAATTCAAACCGTTTTAAAACAAGCAATCACAATTCTTTTCAAAACGATAAACCATTTCTTTTTGATTTCGAAAGAAACTATTGATTAAATCTTTTGATTGATCAATTCATTTTCAAAACGATGTTGGGCCTCTCGAATATTAGAGAGTATAAGACCCACTCCTTTTTCTTTTTATACAGTCTTTTTTGTCCAAAACAAATAAACTTTTCAAACAAATCTTCAAACAGTTTTTCAAAAGCGAAACCTCGCGTTCTGTTAACAAAGCAATCAACCATGTTTTATAAAATAAACAGGGGCCTCCACATAGGTATAAGTCCCATTCCTGTACATGAAATTAGGTATTTCATTGTACACACACCTTTTTGTATATATCTCGTTCAATCTGTTTTTTTTAACTTCGAACAACAAATCAAAAAATGAAGGTTTTCTTTAAATCTTCCCAAAAAGAACCATGGGCCTCCATGTAGGTATAAGTCCCAAGCTCCTTTTGTAAATACCTGTTTACATAGCTTTTGAATAAACTCAAGTGGGTCTCTCCCCGAGTATGAGTCCCGAGCCCCCGTGTATACAAATGGATCATGCTTACAGGTATATTTCCTTCATAAACTCCATTATATACACACACTTTGTCATATATATAATTGTTCACACAAAAGGAAAATTTGAGTGGAAGTAAGATTTGAAAGAAAGTGTATGATAGTGTTGGGAAAAAGAGAGATGTGGAGAATAAAGTTAGGATTTGATTTTTGAAAAAGAGATTTGAAAAGATTTTTGAAAATAATGGAATATAGTACAAAAATTAGTGGGAAACAAAAGATAATAATAATCTACTTGTTACCAGTACAGTCTGAGTTTCCTGATTCTGCGCCTGCAAAAAGATTTAACTCTGTACCAATTGTGTCAGTACTATTTATCTGTAAATAAATAAATAAATAGCATGTGTGAAGTAATAAACAGTATTTGGCGTTTGCGTAAGAATAAACTCAACTGCAAGCCAAATTACTGTATAAGAAAAATTCTAAAAACTAAGTATTTCATATGTCAGGATATTTGTTGAAATAAAAATCCATGATTATATGAGACTCTTAATTTTCAGATTGGAGTTTTCTTGAAAAAAGATGCGGGCAAATTTTGGGGTATAACAGTTGCCCCTATTCAATCTTCTTAAACCTGAAGAGATTGTCTGAAATCTGAAGGTAGAAGATGATTGAATATTTAGATGCCCTGAAAATTTGCACTTACCTTGATCAGAAGAGATGTTAGAAGTTGCATTGGAATGTCGTCTGCGAAATGTTGTTGGCAGATTGAAACATTACCTGAGATGGGCTTTCAGATGCCACTTGGTGAATGGGTTGATGGTTTGTTCATCAGAATGAATTCATTGATTATATCTTGATGAAGGATTTGAAAGTCTTTGTGTTGACTGTTTCGGAACCGTCCAAGGTTACCGCTTTAAATCTTGGAGGATAATCGTTATGGAACTTGTCCAAAGTTTTTCTGATTTAGCTTTTGGAAGTCGATCTTTGTGAACCTTCTGAGGTATCAGCTTTAGATCTTTGATAGCAGATCGTTCTGGAACCGTCTGAGGTGTCATACCCCAATTTTTGACCTAAGATACCACCTCATATCATTTGCATATGCATCATTTGCATCTCTAACAAATTGCATAGCTTGTGTTTGCTACTTGTGCTTAGCAGGGTTTAATCAGGAAACCACTCATCAGTACAAGTAACAATCAATTAGGGCTTTGTTCTCCCTTCATTTCAAATGAACTATCTTCATCAACAATCAACATTTGGTCCCCAGAGATTCACTTCAACAAACTCAACAGCTTTGAATCGACTGAATTAGGGTTTTGACTGAAGACAGCATACTCCTGACTTTTGCTCAGAATTTGACCTAATGACTTGGGACATGACCTCAAAACCCCAAGTGAATCATTTTGACCTAATCCATTGGCTCAGAACATCTGCTATACAAAGGTTGATCAGACAAATCCTCAGAATTAGGGTTTTGAACTATCAGGGACTGAAATCAGGGATCACATTTGGGAAACCCTAAAAACCCCCAGGAAGTCAATCAAAGGTTTCAATCATCCTCAAATAATCCCTATGACAATATACAATGGAAATTACATCTCAATTCAAGATCCACAGTCATCAAATTTCATCAGGTCGACAATTAGGGTTTTTGACCTAATTCACTGAACCACTGAATTTTTAATCAGGACATGGTGCCACAACTCAAACCATGGCTCAATATCCTCTAATACTTCAACATGATTCATTCATACCATTCATTTGGTGAGGGTAGCCTGTTTCATTGAAAACTCCAGAAACGCGATTCGTCTGAAAAAGTCAACTGTACAAGATCACCATTGACTTTTGGGGAATTTTGGTCAACCATGACTTTTGAAGTTTTAAATCATCAATATATGATATGAGAAGTCATTTGATCAAGAAAAATCAAGAAAATCAATCAAGAATAAAAAAGTCAAAAGTTTGACTTTCATACTTAGAAAAATTTCTAAGTGTTTTTCAATGGTTTTTTCCAAACTTTGAAAGGGAATAACTCAAAATTTCACCTACAAACTGAAAAAAACTTCCAACATGAAAGTTGTAGATTTTGATCCAATGAACAACTTTGTCACATATAATTTTTTTTCATAAGATCAACCATTTAAGAGATATGGAGCTTCAAAGTTGGTATCTTATGAAAATTTCACTTAAAACTTCATTTTTCTCAAAGTTCATGGATCTTTTTCACCCACTTCCTTAAGGATCTTGAAGAAACTTTCAACTAGGGTTTTGAAGTGTGTAATATGAGCTTTCCAAAATGTCCAAGAGCATGAAAAAATATGGAGTGTAGCCATGGTTTTGAATTTTGACATTAGTGAACTTTTCACTTGAAATTACATGCCATTTTCACTAAGTTATGAACCAATTTGCCAAATGATCCAAGTAATGATGCATAGAAGCAATAATTGGTAGATATTTTCTGATTTGAGATCAGAATGGAAGAGGATAAGAAGCTTGAGAAATAACCATGGTTAAGTCACTTTTAACCATTTGCATTTAATGTGAAAGATTCCATTTTATCTCTTAAGCCAAATCATCATTCTTGATCAACTTGCAAGAGCTTTGTATTCAGAAACTTTGGCCTATAAATAGAGGTGCAAATCACTCTTCAATTCACACCAAAACCTCACAATTATAGGTTTTCTCTCTTCTTTCTTGAATTACAAGTTTCATAGTTTTCAAAGAGGTAGAAAACTCAACCTCCAAATCATTGAAGTTATGGCCAAAGTGATGGTTCTAACAACTCATAAACATCATATGGGATGTGTTTGAACCACTCACACACCCCAAATCACCCCAAAACTCAGATTCACTTTTCAACCTCCATATGAACATCAAATGAGCCTTATCATGCCAAAATCCACACAAGCTCATTTCTGTCCAAACTAATGCTTCAAACACATTCCATATATCATATATGAGCTATACCAATCATCATCCATGACCTGAAACACCTCCATCATCAGATTCGATCCTCACTCCAAGCAACTGCAGATCGGGTCCCATGACTATGCTCAGATGAATTCAACTTGTTCCAGACATCCAGACACCTTCCATAATCATCATAGAAGCTATTCAGATTGATACAAAGCATCTGTAACACCTCCAGATCAAAATCCAATTCTCAGTTTGGCCGTTTTTGAGGTAAGTGCACTTGAACTTCAAACTCTACTCTCCACGCATCATAAATGAAATATGAACATACCATCTCATTTCTGCACACATGAGGATCATTAACCCTCAATCAATTGCATCATAACTTGCACATACACGATTTCACGATCAAATTCAGTTTTAGGGTTCTTCATGTTCATGCGAAAATTGACCCCCTTAGAGTGAAAATAAATGAAATTAAAGGTCATCATCATGTTCCTCGTGAAAAACCGAGTGAGATAGACCCTTTGATTAATCAAAACAACACAGTTTTGAAGATTTTTGAAAATCAGTTGAAGGTGTGTTCTTGGCGCCAGTTTTGGTTTGGAAATTTCAAATGCTAAGTTTAAAATATAATTCAATAGAAGCATGTATATTACAAGCTGCGCGCGCAGCTCAGTTGGCAAGTGTTTTGAGTTGTGAGAGAGAGGGCGTGGGTTCAAACCCTAGTGGAGACAAAACCAATTTTTTACCACTTGTTTTCTTTCATTTTTTAACAAACTTCATCAATTAATTTAACCAATCAAAATTCATTATTTTTTCTTCATTTTTTACACACTTCTTATTTAATATACCTATTTTGACAATATCAAAAAAAATCATCAAAAAATATTTATTTAATATGTTTTTATTTAGGTTTAAAATGACTTATTTTTAAGTATTTTTAATACTTTAAATATTGTTTTTTCATTTAATTTTTTTAACCTAATCACTTGTAAATATTTTTGTGATCAAACCATAATCATTTAGGTCTTAATTAAGCATTAAAACTTGTTTTAACTTAATTAAGTTGACTTTTGTCAAATTCAAATCGTTTTAAAACAAGCGATCGCGATTCTTTTCAAAAACGATAAACCATTTCTTTTTGATTCTCAAAGAAAACTTTTGATTAAATCTTTTTAATTGATCAATTGATTTTCAAAACGAAGTGGGGCCTCTCGAATATTAGAGAGTGTAAGTCCCATTTCATTTCTTTTCTTACAGTTTTCAAAACATTCTTCAAAACAACAAACGACGCGTCTATAAATAAAACGATCAACCATGTTTTGTAAATATAACCATGGGCCTCCACGTAGGTATAAGCCCCAAGCCCTTTTGTGAATACCTGTTTACATAGCTTTGAATAAATTCAAGTGGACCTCTCCCCGAGTGTGAGTCCCGAGCCCTGTGTATACAAATGGATCATGCTTACAGGTATATTTCCTTCATAAACTCCATTATACACACACACTTTGTCATATATATAATTATTCATAACTTGTTCATGTTTGTTCATGTTTGTTCATGTTTGTTCATACTTGTTCATGTTTGTTCATATGTGTGATATATGTGCTTATTCAACTTAGTACAACACTAGGTTCCCCATAGCCTCCTATTGGGCTTCGTGCAAAGAATCTCCACTAGTTTAGGTTAGGACATAGAGTATGGTTTCCCGGTGAAATCGCTCTAAGAGCTCAGACCAACTATACCATGCCTCCCCTTGGGCTTTGTACAAACGAGTGACCCTCCCATAGCCTCCTCTTGGGCTTATAATGCAAGGACCCTGGATTTTCCCTCCCATAGCCTCCTCTTGGGCTTACAATGCAAGGACCCTCGGATAGCCTCCTCTTGGGCTTCGTACAAGGACCCACGGGCTTCTTATAAGCATCCCCAATATCCAAATCAAATACCCTAGGAGATTAGACATTTTTCATCTCTATGCTAGGAGTATCTCTTTTATATCATCACAAACAATCAATCAGTCAATCAAACTTTTTTGCCACAAGGCTGGCTAATCAATCCAACTTTCTTTTTGCCACAAGGCTGGCTAATCAATCAAACTGTTTTACCACCGTACTGGATGATTAATCAAAGTTTTTGTCACAAGGCTGACTTCATTGAAACTTTTGCCACAAGGCTGGCTGATTAATCAAAGTTTTTGTCACAAGGCTGACTTCATTGAAACTTTTGCCACAAGGCTGGTTAAACAAAAACATCTTTATCATTCTAAGCACCCTAAGTGGCATGGCCCCGGGCTTATAATGAAAAGATTTTCAAACAAAATCAAACAGATGTATGTGATGATATAGATTAGATACATCGAACATTTAGATGACATTTGTCTCTTATCCTTTGCTTCCACTAGCATAAGTGGGAACTACGATTGCTCTGACTTTCTCAACATCCCTTTGAGAATACGTAGGCACAAGGTCGATCCTTGGCGAGCAAAATAAAACAAAAAAAACCATTCAAACCTTAGCACCCATAGACCCCGAGCTACAGATGCTCTGATTCCCTCTAAGGGATATGTATGCAGAGGATCGCGATGATCTTTGCGAGCATAATCAAACAAACACCTTAGGTCCCACCTATTTCACAACAGAACCTTCACCGTAGCATAGAATAAAAAACAATAAAGAACCCTGTAGAGTACTACAGATACGTTGGGTGCTAATACCTTCCCTTCGTATAACCAACCCTCTTACCCAAGATCTCTCCCCCCACTTTTAGGTTATTGCAGCTTTTTTCCTTTTCCTCCTTTGGAAATAATAAAAAGTTTGGTCGGTACAAAAGAAAAATCATTTTTTGAGCACTCGAGCCCAAAGAAGGCATCAGGTGTCTCATCCCACAAAAAAGAGGAACAAAACGGTTTTTCGCCCGCGACATGAGGTATCGCTTTAGATCTTTGATGCTAGATCGTTCTGGAACCGTCTGAGGTATCGCTTTAGATCTTTGATGCTAGATCGTTCTGGAACCGTCTGAGGTATCGCTTTTGATCTGCAATGTTAGATCGTTCTGGAACCGTCTGAGGTATCGCTTTAGATCTGCAATGTTAGATCGTTCTGGAACCGTCTGAGGTATCGCTTTAGATCTGCAATGTTAGATCGTTCTGGAACCGTCTGAGGTATCGCTTTTGATCTGTGATGTCTGTTTTTGAGTTGGTAAGTGATCAGAATGAATCTTCGGCTTGATTATATCTGAGAGAACCGTTCATGGAATTCAGGTGAACACTGCATGTGATTGAGAATATCTTTGCTGAAGATATCTGTCTACCTGAAAAATCAAGTTAGTGATATGTAATGTTTATGATGCATGTAATGTGAGCTATTCTCGAGCTAAAGGAGAAATAGGCATGTTATGTTATGTATGAATATGCGTATGAAAATGCGCATGATGCATGATGTATGATGTATGAATATGATGTATGAATGTGATGTATGAATGAGAATATGTGATGTATGAATGTGAGATGTATGAATATGAATGTGAATGTGAATGTGTGATGTATGAATGTGAGATGTCAAGCTTCTATTTGGGAAAATAAATTTCCGCCAGTCATCTGGATATGACTATATTGTGATCGTTGATGATCTTTTGTCTTGTTTGAGTACCCTCGGCTGGGGAAATTCTTTGAGAACCATGGTACTCTGTTGAATGACCTTTGACTATCACTTGGGAATGAAAGGTAGCTGAAAGTTCTGATGCCCTTTCAAATGGGAATGAGGAAGATGCATAATCCTCCGATGCACTATCTGACCAAGTCCGGGTGCGGGGATCACACCTTCTGAAGATAGTAATCTGGAACCACCCTGCTGGGGGATAAGACTTCTTTTGAAGAGAAAATCTTTTTGAGGAATTCGCTGAGAAATGCGTTTCTCTTGGGGATTTTCTTCTGATAGGATGATGTCTAGATAGTTGGGACATTACCTGAATGTTATTCCTGTTTTTCCTGGTAAACATCAATCATATTCAAATGCACATGTTCATTCAAAATTATCATTGGGACGCTTACGTATTTAAAATAGAAAAAGTGAAAATGGTGATTTTTGAGCCTAAGCTGCATTGATTTTTGAAAAAGAGCCATGATAGGCTGATTAGCACAGGGAGACAACAATCCTAGAAGTAGGAAATTGTCAGAAAGTTTTGGAAAATATTTATAAAGATAAATAGCTATGTGAAAATGATCCTGTCAAGTTTCAATTCTGCTATTGCCAATCGGTTTTTTTCTTTTTAAGCGAAGTATTTTTTGACTATGTCAGCATTCACAGGGTGTGGGAAATCCTCGCCATCCATGGTGGTAAGCAACATGGCTCCGCCGGAGAATATTTTCTTGATTATGAATGGTCCCTCGTAGGTGGGAGTCCATTTGCCTCTGGGGTCACCTTGTGGTAAGATGATGCGTTTGACAACCAAGCCACCAGTTTGGTATGCTTGACTTTTGACTTTTTTGTTGAAGGCTTTGATCATACGCTTTTGGTATAGCTGACCACGACAAATAGCTGCGAGCCTTTTCTCATCAATCAAGTTTATCTGGTCCAACCGTGTTTGAATCCAATCGTCTTCGTCTAGATTGGCTTCTTTCATAATCCTTAGGGAAGGAATCTGAATTTCAATTGGAAGAACTGCCTCCATACCATAGACTAAGGAGAATGGAGTTGCCCCTGTTGAAGTACGCGCAGATGTGCGATAACCATGAAGAGCAAAAGGTAACATCTCATGCCAGTCTTTGTAGGTTACTGTCATTTTTTGTATGATTTTCTTGATGTTCTTGTTGGCAGCTTCCACCGCGCCGTTCATCTTTGGTCGATATGGAGAAGAATTATGATGTTTGATCTTGAACTGTGTGCAAAGTTCAGTAATCATTCTGTTGTTTAGATTTGTGCCATTGTCCGTGATAATCCGTTCAGGGATGCCGTACCGACAAATGAGATTGTATTTAATGAACCGGGCCACCACATTCTTGGTGACAGAAGCAAATGAAGCTGCTTCTACCCACTTTGTGAAGTAGTCAATAGCGACCAGGATAAAGCGATGTCCGTTGGAGGCAGTAGGTTTGATTTCTCCAATCATATCAATACCCCACATTGCAAAAGGCCAAGGAGCCGTCAGGACACTTAATGGAACTGGAGGTACATGTACTTTGTCAGCGTATATCTGGCATTTGTGACATGTTCGGGAGTGATGATGGCAGTCTGTTTCCATGGTAGACCAGTAATAACCTGCTCTCAGGATCTTTTTAGCCATTGTATGTCCACTGGAATGAGTACCGAAGGTACCATTGTGTATTTCTTCCATGATCTGTTCTGCTTCCTACTTGTTTACACAGCGAAGTAAAGTCGAGTCATGGTTGCGTTTGTATAAGGTTCCATTGCTTAGAAAGAATTTGGCAGCAAACCTCCTTAGAAACTTTCTGTCATTAATGGATGCCCCTTCAGGGTACTCCTGAGCTTCGAGATATCTTTTTACTTCATGGAACCATGGTTTTTCCTCGGTTCCTTCGGTATCGATCTCATTGCAATAGGATGGTTCATCTTGCCTGTAAATGGTGATCATAGGCGCCTCGTTGTCCCACCTGACTTTGAACATGGATGACATGGTAGCTAAAGCATCAGCTAGTTGATTTTCCTCGCGTGGGATGTGTTCGAAAGTGATTTCTTCAAAGTAAAGAATCAAACTCAGCACATATTCTTTGTAAGGAATTAGATTCTGGTGCTTCGTGTCCCATTCCCCTTTGACTTGGTAGATTACCAAGGCCGAGTCTCCGTAGACTTCCGGGAATTTGATTCTTAGATCGATGGCAGCTTTAAGACCCAGAACACAGGCTTCGTATTCGGCTATATTGTTAGTGCAATTGAAGCATAATCTGGCAGTGAATGGTGTATAACCTCCTGCGGGGGAAATGATCACAGCTCCGATGCCATTGCCAAGTGCATTAGAAGCTCCGTCAAAAACCATAGTCCACCGGGATCCTGGCTTGGGTCCTTCTTCTGGTCCTGGTTGTTTGTAGTCATTGACTAGCATAATGTCTTCGTCTGGGAAGTCAAAGTTCAATGCTTGATAATCATCCACTGCTTGATGAGCCAGATGATCAGCTACCACACTTCCTTTGATTGCTTTTTGTGAAGTGTATTAAATGTCATATTCTGTTAAGATCATTTGCCATCTCGCTATTCTTCCAGAGAGAGCAGGTTTTTCGAACACGTATTTGATGGGATCCATCTTGGAGATTAGGAAAGTGGTGTGATTTAGCATGTACTGTCTTAGCCGGCGAGCTGCCCAAGCTAAGGCACAACAAGTTTTTTCGAGTAGTGAGTATCTTGTTTCACAATCGGTAAACTTTTTGCTAAGATAGTAGATTGCGTGCTCCTTTCGGCCGGATTCGTCATGTTGTCCTAGTACACACCCCATTGAGTCTTCTAACACAGTTAGGTACATTATCAGAGGTCTGCCTTCCACGGGTGGCAACAAGATTGGAGGTTTTTGGAGATATTCTTTGATTTTGTCAAAGGCTAACTGGCATTTGTCATTCCACCTTTCCACTTGATCTTTCTTCAACAGTTTGAAGATCGGCACACAAGTAGTAGTCATGTGGGCAATAAATCGGGCGATGTAATTTAGACGTCCCAAGAATCCTCTGACTTGTTTCTCAGTACGAGGTATAGGCATTTCTTGAATGGCTTTAACCTTGGCGGGATCAACCTCAATACCTTTGCTGCTGACGATGAAACCTAAGAGTTTGCCAGATCTCACTCCAAAGGTACACTTATTTGGGTTCAGTCGCAACTTGTATTTCTTGAGTCTGTCAAACAACTTGTGTAAATGACCTAGATGTTCTTCCTCGGTGTTGTATTTTGCAATCATGTCATCGACATATACCTCTATTTCTTGATGAATCATATCATGAAATAGCGCTACCATTGCACGTTGATAGGTTGCTCCTGCGTTTTTCAGACCAAAGGGCATTACTTTGTAACAAAAGGTTCCCCAGGGTGTTGTGAAGGTTGTTTTTTCCATGTCTTCGGGTGCCATCTTGATTTGATTGTACCCTGAGAATCCGTCCATAAAGGAGAATACCTTGCATTGTGCGGTATTGTCAACCAGTACATCGATGTGTGGTAGAGGGAAATCATCTTTGGGGCTTGCCCGGTTCAGATCTTTGTAGTCCACGCACATTCTGACTTTCCCGTCTTTTTTAGGTACAGGCACGATGTTAGCTATCCAAGGAGGATAACTTACAACTTTTAGGAATCCGGCATTGAACTGTTTTTCAACCTCGTCTTTGATCTTTTTTGACATATCAGGCCTACTCCTTCGTAATTTCTGTTTGACTGGAATGCTACCTTCTTTGATTGGCAGGCGATGAACTACAATGTCCGTGTCAAGGTCTGGCATATCTTCATAGGACCAGGCGAATATCTCGACGTAGTCTCGCAGCATTTGAATCAGCCTTTGCTTGATGCTGTGTTCTAAATCAGCCCCTATTTTGACTTCTTTCTTTTCTTCGTTGCTGCCCAAGTTGATGACCTCAATTGGCTCCTCGTGAGGCTGTATGGCCTTGTCTTCTTGTTCTAGCAGCCTTGCAAATTCTCTTGGCACTTCACAATCTTCCTCACTTTCGTCCTCAGTTTGGTAGATCGGACTTTCAAAGTCATGACGGGCAATAGCAGAATCGTTGTTGACTGGATCCAGAGTGTATGTGAATCTGCATGTTAGTTATGTGAGTGTGTGTGAAGAAAAAACATAGCTATTTGAAAGCGAAGAAAGAAAGAAAAAGGATCATAAAATTTAAATATGCAAGCGTCCCGTGATATTATTGAATGCGCATGATCATGATATGATAAGCCCTTATAGAAGGACCAGTGTGCTAAGGCACACGGCTTTCAAGCTCATGGTTCGATTGTTCAGGAACCATTTTTATCTTTGCACAATATACACAAAGAAAACAGGAAATGGCATTTACTCCTGGTCAAAGGAGATCACATCCTCAGCTTTCCAGTTGTTCAATCCACTGTTGTGAGCAGGGAGTATCCAGCTGTTCCAGTTGCAGTTGTCTTCTTCATCTTCCACAGCATTGATTTCATTAGTGGGAAAATGAGCCGGTGATCCTTCTGGATAAGGGATATACTCTGCTGGATACGAGAGCCCAGGCTGAGATATCTCTGTTGGATGAGCGAGATGCTCGATAAGGCCGTCCCATGAAGTCGGGATGATGCTTTGAATAGAAACTTGTGCATCCTGATGAGGAGTGTATTCTGACAGAAAGCAACCCTCGTTATTTGGTATTTCCCTGGCTTCTTCGAAAGCGAAATTGTCATCGTAATGTTCATCCCATCCAGTTGGGACAATGTCCTTCATAGCAATTTGTGAGCTTGGAGGAGCGGAATATTTCACCATATAGTCATATCTGCCGCTGGGTTCTCCTAGCGTGTCCCATACTTCTTTGGGTGTATTTTGATATTGCTCAGTGACGGGACTTGTGAAACTTTCGTCATTTCCAATTTGATCACCCCATCCAGTCGGGGTAATGTCTTCCAAAGCAATATAAGAATTCTGAGGTGCGGTATACTGATAATTATACCCGCCATTTGGTTCTCCCACAGCATCCCACATTCCCATGGAAATGGGTGGAATCTCATCTGGATACGGCTGAATGATATGGTTCAAGAATACTCCTTCATCTTCAATAGCGTTTACTTCTTGGCTGACGAAGTGTGACATTAATCCTCCAGAACGAGGACCTTGATCATCCTTTTGATTTTCACTATCATAGCCCAGGCCTAGCTTGTCAGACTTGTAGGGTATATCGGGAAGCTGTCCCCATACTGTGCAATCACCCTGTTCAATCATGGCTTTGGCATCTTTGAGAGAAGCCATAGTTGTAGTTGGAGTAGCAGGAATATGCTTGGTGGTAGAGACATCTGGGGAGACCACCTCAAATGATTGGCATGGAGTTTCGATGAATTCGTCCTCCAACTCAACATATTTGGAATTGCTTAGGTGACTAACCACATATTCCTCTTCGCCATAGACTGTGACAATCTTTCCTTTTACTGGATATTTTAACTTCTGATGCAGGGTAGAAGTTACAGCGTTTGCCCCGTGTATCCAAGGACGTCCAAGTAAACAGGAGTATGCTGAGTGAATTTCCATTACGTAAAAGATAGAATCAAAGATCTGAGAACCCACTCTGATTGGGAGATTCACTTTTCGGTATACCGTTCTGGTTGACCCGTCAAAGGCTCTTACCACAACAGCACTTGGTTGTAACACAATTCCTTCGAAGTCAAGCTTTTCTAGTACTGTTTTCGGTAACACGTTCAAAGAAGAACCGTTATCTACTAGCACATGAGATAGAGTGGTGCCATTACATTCAATGGAGATATGTAAGGCTTTGTTGTGATTTTTTCCAGCAGGGGTTAGATCCACATCGGAGAAACCGAGACCATTGCTCACGGTTAGATTGGCAACACAATTCTCAAATTGGTCGACTGAGATCTCTTGAGGCACATGTGCAGCTTTGAGGAACTTCATCAGAGCTTTGGCATGAGCTTCTGAATATTTTAGCAGAGATAGCATTGAGATTTTTGAAGCGGTGTGCCCCAGTTGCTCAACAATATTGTAATCACTTTTGCAGATGATTTTCAATATTTCCTCCATTTCTTGCTTTGATGGATCCTCAGCAGTGATCTCCACCGGGGTTTGAACTTGTTCAACTTGTGGCTCTTTGCCTCGAGCGCTGACATTTTGATTAGGAACTGGGACTCGGACTGGACCAGCAGCAACATTTGGAGAAATTTCTGGTGAAAAGATTCTTCCACTTCTCGTGATCTTGCTGGTACCCACAATATTACCCACAGTTGGAGTAGTTAACTTTGCGGTCTCTTCAGTCGAGGTACTCTGCTTAACTCCATGAATGTAAACATTAGCGTCGTATCCCCATGGGACAGCTTTGTCTGAGGAGTATGGAAATGGAGTTGGACTAGCAATGACTACTGATGCCACTTTGAGTGTAGCAGAAATTTTGAATGGAGCCTTGGCAGAGATTTTGAATGGTAAGCTGGAGATCACTGAGGCATCCTCTATTCTCATCCCGTTTGCAAAGACTTCGCACAGCACGTCCATAGAAGGGAGTCTCTCAAACATAATGATACGGCGATCCATCCACTTTTGAATTCCCATCCTCAGATTTTCACAACCATTGGGCAGGCAGGAGCAGTAAAAGCAGTCGGGGTCACATCCTGGGAAGTAACCAGCTCGGATTAGCTTTCCTTTGACTTCGCAGAGTGGAGTTGATAATTCGTTCACATCATAGATGTAAACAGTGTCCAGGATAGCGTTAACAGTTTTGTCATGCTTTGGCATAGGTGCAGTAATGACATTTGGAGTTTCTGGAGGATCGAACTCAATTTCACCAGCATCTATCATATCTTGTATTTTATTTTTCAGGGCCCAGCAGTGATCTGCGTCATGTCCTGGACAGTTTGAGTGATAGGCACATGTTGCATCAGGGCGATAATTTGGAGAGGAAGTGTTGACGTTCTTTGGAGGACCTCTTAAGGTGATCAGATCTGCTTTTAGCAAGTGTTGCAATGCCTGAGAGATTGGCATGTTGATTCTGGTGAAATTTCTTCTTGGTGCATCTGGTCAATGCGTATATTTTGGCTGCTGATCTTTTTGAGGTGCAGATGCGGAGATCAGAACTGCCCCTACAGATTGATGCTGCTCACTTTTGCGACTTTTCTGAATTTGTGTTGCATTGACCTCATTTCTCCCACTGATGGGCCTTTTTGTAGTACCAGAGGAGGAACCTATTTGAATTTTTCCATTTTGAATGCCACTTTCGACACGTTCTCCGGTCAGTATCAGGTCAGTGAAACCTGATGATGAGCTTCCCAGCAAATGGCTATAGAAAGGGCCAGTTAACGTGCCCATGAACATGTCGACTAGTTCGCGATCAGATAAGGGTGGTTGAACCCTTCCAGCCATATCTTTCCACTTTTGTGCATATCCTTTGAAACTTTCTTTTGGTCCCATAGACATGCCTCTTAGTTGAGTACGGGTTGGTGCAAGATCAGCATTGTATTGGTACTGTTTGTAAAAAGCAGCAGCTAATTCTTCCCAAGTATGAACCTTGGTATTTTCCAGTTGGTAGTACCACTCGAGTTGTGTACCCGACAGACTTTCTTGGAAGAAGTGAATCCACAATTTGTTATCTGTTGTATGAGGTTGTATCTTCCTCACATGGGATCTCAGATGTAGTTTCGGGCAAGAAACTCCATCATATTTTGCAAAGACAGGAACTTTGAATTTTGGAGGGATAACAACATCCGAGATGAGCCCCAGATCATTGAAATCTAAGCCAGGTACTTTTTGTATCTCAGTAGCTTTCATACGGTCTTCCAGCTGTTGGTATTTTTCATCATCCGGTTCGTCCCTAGAATGATCATCTTCTTCATTTGAAGATAGAGAGGGTTTAGCAGAACCCTGGTTGCTTTGATTGTCTTCTTGTTCATCATCACCGACTGTTTCAGGGATCGGTGGCTTTTTGAACTTTTTGACTGGGATTTTGATCTTCCTTTTCAGGTGACTCAAGCCTCCAGATCCTTTGGGCTTCTTTTTCTTCTTGATTATCAGGGCTTTCAGTTCTTGTTGCCCCTTTGCCAGTTCCAGAATTGCCACTTGAACTTGGGCATTCTGTGCTTCGAGATTCTTGATGCTCATTTCAGATTCCATCTCTTCTGACTGAAATAAACAGCGAGAAGATGAGAAATCCGTCATGTGAACCTGTTATGTAATGTGTATGACTGGATGCCATGTGTATGCAATGTATGAAATGTATATGCAATGTATATGAATGCAATGTATGAAATGTATATGCAATGCATGAAGTGAAATGTGTGTGCAATGTTTTCAAGGATCTTAGAGTTTAGATTTGTTAAAGAAGAAACAAACGTTAGTTAATCAATTTATTTCTTTTTTTTTTTGCTTATTTTTTCTTTGCCTCATTTGGGCTTACAAGACAGAAATAAAATAAATGATCCTTCAGGTCTCCCGTGGACGCTTTCTCTTTGCCCCCAGGAATGTGTTGATCTGCTATTCTTCTTGAAGCTGTCTGGTGAGCTCCAATATCCTTCTCTCATAGTCTTGACAGTATGCTTTGAAGGTGTCTCTTTCCTCTTTGAGTTGAACCCAAGATTTTTGCAACTCTTCTAGGTCAGTTGGCATGTCCGGGTGTAGAATAACTTGAGGTTCATATCCTTCGACCTCTGGTTCAATAGTCACAGGTAGAACAGCGGGATATGGCATAAGGAGTTTCTGAGCGTGAGTGCGGACCCATCTGAGGTAAGGTTCCATAGGAATAGAATTCCATTGCCCCAAAGTTTTGCTTTCTATTCTATAGACACTGTCCCATGCATGTATGAACCTTCGTCGGTGTCTATGAGAATCATTCTCGTAATCAAACACAATGCCATGGATAATCATGTCATGAGGACCGTTGCCCCTTGCATATCCGAATTGGCGTAGAGCTAAAGAGGGATTGTAAGTGATGCCTCCTTTGATGCCAAGGAGTGGCACATTAGGGTACTCTCCACAATGATCAATGATAGTAATGTCTCTTTGAAAGAAGTTGTTCCACCGGATATCTGAATGAGACAAAGACATAATCCTGCGAGACCATTGCATTCTTTGTTCATTTCTCAACACTGATTGGGGTAGATGAAATGTAAACCACCTAGCCAGTAGTGGTATACAGCACATGAGAGTTCCTCGTTTCTTCATGGTACGAGTGTGTAGAGAATGTAGAATGTCTCCCAGCAATGTTGGTACCGGGTTACGGATTAGGAAAAGGTTGATGATGTGTACACTTATGAACTGGTCGGGATTTGGGAATAAAACCAACCCATAGATCAAAAGGGCCATAACCTCCTCAAAAGCTGGATAACTTTTGTTTTCTAGCAGTAGTCGAGCCTTTTCCAATAAGAACTTGGTAAGCAAACCCTTAACTCCACTCTTTGTTTCCCAATTGGACTCGATTTCTGATTTTCGCAGATGTAAAGCAGCAGCAATGACTTCAGGTTTTGGAATCCTTTCTAAACCAGTGAAAGGTAATTGATTTCGAACAGGCAATCCCATTAGTTCAGAGAATTCTTCCAAAGTGGGTACTAATTGGTAATCAGGAAAGGTAAAGCAATGATGTTCGGGGTCAAAGAACTGGAACAGGACCCGTATCATGTCTTCTTCAAATTTTGAGGTAACCAAATGGAGTAGGTGACCATGCCTTTCGGTGAATTGAACATTCCTGGGGAATTCTGACACTAAGTCTTTTAGTTCAGATGGTACCGTTGAGATGTTGATTCGGATGTAATCTTTGGTGGCGGGAGCCATTACCTGCAAAAACAAAGGTAAACTCTTTGATCCTTGAAGTGTTTGGTGCAAAAATGATATGCTTATGATGCAAACATGTGGCACACAAAGACAAATCAAACAATAGCCTTAGGTTTAAAGGCTTGCATGGAGCTGATAGGTGATACCCTCCCCACTGAAGTTGAGTTGGTTAAAACCTGTCCTAGAATAGTATTCGGGTTCTATGATCCTTGGAAGTAACATCTCAATGCGGCGCTCGAGCGGCCGATCAAAATATTCCTCGAGGATAACTAACTTCGATCAATTTCAAAGCTAGCCACTTAATAGGCCACAAGTCAAGTTCAACTAAAAAGGTTCTAAGACAAATTAGTGTTTAATGACATTTCGGAAGCCTAATATACTCCTTGATGGTTTTCAAGGGACATCAGTATAAACCAAAGTATCGCACTAACGATGACTACCAGATCAACCGTATCGGTACATGCCGTACAGTTTCCTTGGTCTATTGTCATATACTTAAGGTATCTCGAGATTCGGGTTAGAATCTTTCACACAAGCAAAATACCCAAACAAACCTTTGAAAAATAGAGCAATCAAGTCAAACAATTGAAAACATCGACCTATTCTCTTAAGGTAACCCCTTTTGAAAACATTTTGTTTTTTGAAAGTATCTCCCCAGCAGAGTCGCCAGTTCTGTGGACCTCCTTTTTTTATCCCGGGCCATACCTCTGTTCTGGAGAGATACGTGAACTGACTCTTTTTTATCGCTTAATGCTTTCGCATTTTGAAAATTCACAGAGTCGCCACCGACCTTTTATTTTATCCAATTAAGGAAAGGTTTATAAAAGAAACAGAAAAAAGACCTTTAAGAAATTCTGGGTAAGGGGGTAGGTTATACAAAGGGAAGGTGTTAGCACCCTTTGTATCCATGGTTATCCATGGGCTCTTAAGTTTGCTTAGCTCACTTGTTTTTCGATCACTTTTCAATTGCTTTAGAATGCTCATATGTGGTTTCAAATACTTTTGTAAATTGAATTTTGTAATGATCCGTGTGTGGATGTATACAAAATGCTTGTTTATCTTTCGAAAGATGTTTTGAAAAGAACGTTAACTTTGTAATAATCCGTGTTTGGATGTATACAAAGTATTGTCTTTTTGGAAAGTTTTGTTTTGAAAAACAACAGTGTATGAGAATTTTGTTTGTTTTGATTTGAGCAAGCAAACTAGGAGGTCTACCCTGAGTTGTAAGGTCTTTATCCTATTTCCTTTAAAAATCTATCCTTTCACCGGATATAAACGCAAGGTTCGATTTTGTACTCAAAATAGTAGAATTTTGACTTTGATTTTGAAAAGAATGAGAAGGGATTACCTTAAGAGGTGCAAGTGTGATGGTGTTTGTATTCAGATATTTTATCTTTGAAGTTAGTGATCTAACGGTTCAATTTTATCTTTGACATACACGCAGTTTATATTTGCTGGAAATTAAAATGCGGAAATGTAAAGTGCGGAAAGTAAATCTACACTATTACATCGATTGTGCAGGAAATGTAAACTAGCCTATTTACATGAACTTGACATCCTATACATTTATCTAGGAATTTAAATTGCAAGAAAAATAAAAGGCGTGTTTTTGGATTTTTTTTTATGATTTATTTTAATTATGATTAATGCATGATTAATTAAATTAAAATGAAGAAAAAAGATGAAAATAGATTTAAACCTAGAAATCAAGTCTAAAATATGTACAAAATATTTGTCAATTAATTTTAAAACAAAACTAATTTTTTTGGAATTTTTGAAATTGATTTGAAATTGATTAAGCTAATTAAAACATAATTATGCAAATAATTACACAAATAATTAAAACATAAAGAGAAAATTATTCAAAATATGTACAAAATTAGTTTATAGTATATAAACAATATTTTATATAAAGAACAAATTTTTTTATGATTTTTTTGATTGGTTAGAATAATTAAGAAGCAAATATATAAATATATACTAATTAATTATACAAAATAGCCTTAATTTAAATAAAATATTAATATTTTTAGGCCTAAAAATAAATAAATATTTTATCAGATTAAAAAAAAATATATTTTTGGTGTTTTATGATTGGTTGATTTTAATTAAAATGCAAAATATAGAGATTTATTAATTAAAACCTGCAGGGGGTGTGTTAAGCAAATCTGGAAAAGAACTATGTTTAGTTCAAGAGATGCTTTTGGGCCAGAAACCAGGGGTGTGAATATCAATACGTACAGGCCCAATCCACTTGTTTCTTTTATTTTTCTGATTTTGAGTTATGTGGGGTCGACGTTTTAAACCAGAACCAATCATGTTATAACGTTTTGCCACGCATGCTACAGACTTATTGACCAGCCAATAGGAGCCAGGGAAGGAGCCACGCGTGCAGTCAACCATGCCCTAGCCTTGCTGACCACCGGAACAGTGTTTTCCGGTTGTCTTCTCCGGCGAGGTGGTTTTCAAAACCTGCAAAATAGTTAGTTTAAACACCAGATGAAGACCCTACCCCCCTAAATCGAGGTCTGGGAATCCAATGGTGAGGTTAGTTTGGACTGAAAATGCTTGTGTTAAGAGATTCGAAGAGAAACATAAACTCACGGTTGACAATGGAAACCCATGTTCAGGACGTTAGAACTCTCATGCTAGGGTTCAAACCTGATCTAATGATCAGTATAAGCTCAACCATAACCGTGAGACATGTTAACAACGCATGAAATTTGAATTTGAAATCAATGAAAGTTTACCAAATCGGAGAGTGAGAGAACTCGAGTTTCAGGCCTCTATGAACTTGGTTATGGATTTGAACTTACTCAAATAAGTTCCAGGAAGTGATTTATGGACTTAGTTTGCTTTGAAACTAGCTGCAAATTTAAGTACGAATTTTGAAGTTTCTTTGATTATTTTTTGAAATATGAAGTGTGTTCTTGCTATATCTTTTCTCTATTTCGTCTGTCCTCATTACATTGAAGTATGCTAGCCTATTTATAAGCCAAGGGCTGCTTAAAAACTAAGCTAAAAGCATTGATGAGCTTTGTTGAAACTTTGATTTTTAAATATTATAATCTTTGAAAACTTGACCAAGTCTTCTTCTCTTCAATGCACTTGCCTTGCTCTTCAATTCTCTGCAGAAAAATGAAGGTTCCTTGGGTGAGTCATGCTTAGATTGTAAGCTATCCTTTATCCATTCTTTTTTCCTTTTAATTTAATCTTAAAATAAGATAAAATCAAGCAAAAATGGATAAAAAATGTTATGGGCCTTGTCTTGGTCGTGGGAGGCCCATAATATCATGGCAAACATGTTTGAACCATGAAAACTTGGCCCCATTTGGAAAAAATACATTTTTGAGCAATGTTGGTTTCATGCATTTTCCCAAAATTTAGCCAACTTCAACAAGGTGTAAATCCCTCAATTTTTGTCATATGAAGGAGATCTTGCACTTTTTGGAAACCTCAAAGAGTCCTCTAACCAATGTCTTTGGTCTCATGTAAAAATGATTTTTGATGCTCCTTGTGTGTCCTTTTGAAAAAAGTGTCTTTTTGTTGACTTTGAAAATGACCTGTAATGTCTTTGATCATATTTTTCAAATGGTGAATCCAATGACCATGGGATCAATGGCATTTGAAAGATAATTGAATTTCCTTCAAAATGAGCTTTGGTTTGAATTTTTTGGATGAAGGATGAGGGAGTTATGACCAGTCAAAGTTGAGTTGACTTTTCAGGCAAAAACCCTAATTTTGAATCTTAGGGTTTTGTAGATTTTTGATCTTTCCTTGATGAATTATGATCATCCAATGATCAAATGATGAATCCTTTGACAAAATATGGACTTTGACAAAAAATTTCATTTTTGACTGTCTGTTGACTTTTTGGTCAAACGGGTCGTCTGTTGACTGTTTGAGGTGCTGACGGTGCGTCTGAGTGATTTGAAGTTTGAAAATTTGTATGATGGTACTTTGAGATATATGGATGTGTATGAAATCCATTTGAGCTCTCAAAAACTTGTTTCTCCTGTAAAAACAAGAAAACCCTAGTCAGGGACTGTTTATGTAGGAGACAGTTAAGCGTACCTGATTTTTGTGCAGTGTTGAGTCTCTGCTAATCGCGTGATATTCAGAAGACTTCTAGAACAAAAATCTTGGAATTTTGAATTGTGAAAGATTGATTTGATTGATGGTACAAAACACTGAGAATTGTACTGCCAGCAGTTTGGCTGTCAACTGACTGTTCAGGTATTGACGTAGCAGTTAGAGTGAAAAATCAACAGTCAAAGTTAATTTTCTTTTTTTTTTGTTGTTTTTGCTTTTTTGTTTTATGTGAAAACTGAAAGTTTATTTACATGACTTGTTAAAAAACACAGACATAATAAATAACTAATATTTACTGTATGCGGGCAAAATTACCGATAATAACCCTGAAAATCATTTAATGCACAGAAAAATGAATATTTGACTGGCAGAAAACACATAAAATATTATCTGAGTAATTAAGCAATATTATGACAAATAGTACAACATTTAATACTGACAGTACAAATATTACATACTATATTGAACAGTACGACGAATAAACGGTACATTTAAGAAATAAGAAATACGGCAAATTTTAAGAATGACGATTGATAACCCATGCTACAAATAATAACATGTAGATGATTGGGAGCATAAGCATCCCAGGTCCACAGTGTTCCAGGCTATGTAGACAGAAGAAAGACATGATCACCGTAGCAATGGTGATGACCATAAGAAAACACGTTTCCCATCGCTTTGCCATTTTGTCGGGGAAGAAGAGAGGATGGATTATGAAGTAGAAATTTGAGAGATGAATTAGAATTTGATGTGAGATTTTTATGAGAAAATGAGAGGTATTTATAGAATGGAAAGAAGGATAGAGACGTTGGGGAATGATGTGATTCCGTACAAAAGGAAAATTTGAGTGGAAGTAAGATTTGAAAGAAAGTGTATGATAGTGTTCGGAAAAAGAGAGATGTGGAGAATAAAGTTAGGATTTGATTTTTGAAAAAGAGATTTGAAAAGATTTTTGAAAATAATGGAATATAGTACAAAAATTAGTGGGAAACAAAAGATAATAATAATCTACTTGTTACCAATACAGTCTGAGTTTCCTGATTCTGCGCCTGCAAAAAGATTTAACTCTGTACCAATTGTGTCAGTACTATTTATCTGTAAATAAATAAATAAATAGCATGTGTGAAGTAATAAACAGTATTTGGCGTTTGCGTAAGAATAAACTCAACTGCAAGCCAAATTACTGTATAAGAAAAATTCTAAAAACTAAGTATTTCATATGTCAGGATATTTGTTGAAATAAAAATCCATGATTATATGAGACTCTTAATTTTCAGATTGGAGTTTTCTTGAAAAAAGATGCGGGCAAATTTTGGGGTATAACAGTTGCCCCTATTCAATCTTCTTAAACCTGAAGAGATTGTCTGAAATCTGAAGGTAGAAGATGATTGAATATTTAGATGCCCTGAAAATTTGCACTTACCTTGATCAGAAGAGATGTTAGAAGTTGCATTGGAATGTCGTCTGCGAAATGTTGTTGGCAGATTGAAACATTACCTGAGATGGGCTTTCAGATGCCACTTGGTGAATGGGTTGATGGTTTGTTCATCAGAATGAATTCATTGATTATATCTTGATGAAGGATTTGAAAGTCTTTGTGTTGACTGTTTCGGAACCGTCCAAGGTTACCGCTTTAAATCTTGGAGGATAATCGTTATGGAACTTGTCCAATGTTTTTCTGATTTAGCTTTTGGAAGTCGATCTTTGTGAACCTTCTGAGGTATCAGCTTTAGATCTTTCATAGCAGATCGTTCTGGAACCGTCTGAGGTATCGCTTTAGATCTTTGATGCTAGATCGTTCTGGAACCGTCTGAGGTATCGCTTTAGATCTTTGATGCTAGATCGTTCTGGAACCGTCTGAGGTATCGCTTTTGATCTGCAATGTTAGATCGTTCTGGAACCGTCTGAGGTATCGCTTTAGATCTGCAATGTTAGATCGTTCTGGAACCGTCTGAGGTATCACTTTAGATCTGCAATGTTAGATCGTTCTGGAACCGTCTGAGGTATCGCTTTTGATCTGTGATGTCTGTTTTTGAGTTGGTAAGTTATCAGAATGAATCTTCGGCTTGATTATATCTGAGAGAACCGTTCATGGAATTCAGGTGAACACTGCATGTGATTGAGAATATCTTTGCTGAAGATATCTGTCTACCTGAAAAATCAAGTTAGTGATATGCAATGTTTATGATGCATGTAATGTGAGCTATTCTCGAGCTAAAGGAGAAATAGGCATGTTATGTTATGTATGAATATGCGTATGAAAATGCGCATGATGCATGATGTATGATGTATGAATATGATGTATGAATGTGATGTATGAATGTGAATATGTGATGTATGAATGTGAGATGTATGAATATGAATGTGAATGTGAATGTGAATGTGTGATGTATGAATGTGAGATGTCAAGCTTCTATTTGGGAAAATAAATTTCCGCCAGTCATCTGGATATGACTATATTGTGATCGTTGATGATCTTTTGTCTTGTTTGAGTACCCTCGGCTGGGGAAATTCTTTGAGAACCATGGTACTCTGTTGAATGACCTTTGACTATCACTTGGGAATGAAAGGTAGCTGAAAGTTCTGATGCCCTTTCAAATGGGAATGAGGAAGATGCATAATCCTCCGATGCACTATCTGACCAAGTCCGGGTGCGGGGATCACACCTTCTGAAGATAGTAATCTGGAACCACCCTGCTGGGGGATAAGACTTCTTTTGAAGAGAAAATCTTTTTGAGGAATTCGCTGAGAAATGCGTTTCTCTTGGGGATTTTCTTCTGATAGGATGATGTCTAGATAGTTGGGACATTACCTGAATGTTATTCCTGTTTTTCCTGGTAAACATCAATCATATTCAAATGCACATGTTCATTCAAAATTATCATTGGGACGCTTACGTATTTAAAACAGAAAAAGTGAAAATGGTGATTTTTGAGCCTAAGCTGCATTGATTTTTGAAAAAGAGCCATGATAGGCTGATTAGCACAGGGAGACAACAATCCTAGAAGTAGGAAATTGTCAGAAAGTTTTGGAAAATATTTATAAAGATAAATAGCTATGTGAAAATGATCCAGTCAAGTTTCAATTCTGCTATTGCCAATCTGTCTTCGAGTATCTCATCCCTCACTTGTTGGAAGAAAGTGATTGGACTGGTCGGTGTCTTTGAGGTGTTGAATCTTGACGGTGAGTAGGCAGCTGAACGGAACATAGTTGTATGCTTCATTCCCTAACTTTTGCCTAGGCTGCCTTTTCAGGTTTTCAGCCTACCGGGATAGTATTTGTTTAGTCTCTAATTTTTGCCTGGACCGCCCTTTTGGGTTTTCAATCCACCGAGACGCTAATTTTTTGCCTAAGTTGCCCTTTCAGGTTTTCAACTTAGTGAGCTGTTTTTTTCTTTTTAAGCGAAGTATTTTTTGACTATGTCAGCATTCACAGGGTGTGGGAAATCCTCGCCATCCATGGTGGTAAGCAACATGGCTCCGCCGGAGAATATTTTCTTGATTATGAATGGTCCCTCGTAGGTGGGAGTCCATTTGCCTCTGGGGTCACCTTGTGGTAAGATGATGCGTTTGACAACCAAGCCACCAGTTTGGTATGCTTGACTTTTGACTTTTTTGTTGAAGGCTTTGATCATACGCTTTTGGTATAGCTGACCACGACAAATAGCTGCGAGCCTTTTCTCATCAATCAAGTTTATTTGGTCCAACCGTGTTTGAATCCAATCGTCTTCGTCTAGATTAGCTTCTTTCATAATCCTTAGGGAAGGAATCTGAATTTCAATTGGAAGAACTGCCTCCATACCATAGACTAAGGAGAATGGAGTTGCCCCTGTTGAAGTACGCGCAGATGTGCGATAACCATGAAGAGCAAAAGGTAACATCTCATGCCAGTCTTTGTAGGTTACTGTCATTTTTTGTATGATTTTCTTGATGTTCTTATTGGCAGCTTCCACCGCGCCGTTCATCTTTGGTCGATATGGAGAAGAATTATGATGTTTGATCTTGAACTGTGTGCAAAGTTCAGTAATCATTCTGTTGTTTAGATTTGTGCCATTGTCCGTGATAATCCGTTCAGGGATGCCGTACCGACAAATGAGATTGTATTTAATGAACCGGGCCACCACATTCTTGGTGACAGAAGCAAATGAAGTTGCTTCTACCCACTTTGTGAAGTAGTCAATAGCGACCAGGATAAAGCGATGTCCGTTGGAGGCAGTAGGTTTGATTTCTCCAATCATATCAATACCCCACATTGCAAAAGGCCTAGGAGCCGTCAGGACACTTAATGGAACTGGAGGTACATGTACTTTGTCAGCGTATATCTGGCATTTGTGACATGTTCGGGAGTGATGATGGCAGTCTGTTTCCATGGTAGACCAGTAATAACCTGCTCTCGGGATCTTTTTAGCCATTGTATGTCCACTGGAATGAGTACCGAAGGTACCATTGTGTATTTCTTCCATGATCTGTTCTGCTTCCTTCTTGTTTACACAGCGAAGTAAAGTCGAGTCATGGTTGCTTTTGTATAAGGTTCCATTGCTTAGAAAGAATTTGGCAGCAAACCTCCTTAGAAACTTTCTGTCATTAATGGATGCCCCTTCAGGGTACTCCTGAGCTTCGAGATATCTTTTTACTTCATGGAACCATGGTTTTTCCTCGGTTCCTTCGGTATCGATCTCATTGCAATAGGATGGTTCATCTTGCCTGTAAATGGTGATCATAGGCGCCTCGTTGTCCCACCTGACTTTGAACATGGATGACATGGTAGCTAAAGCATCAGCTAGTTGATTTTCCTCGCGTGGGATGTGTTCGAAAGTGATTTCTTCGAAGTAAAGAATCAAACTCAGCACATATTCTTTGTAAGGAATTAGATTCGGGTGCTTCGTGTCCCATTCCCCTTTGACTTGGTAGATTACCAAGGCCGAGTCTCCGTAGACTTCCAGGAATTTGATTCTTAGATCGATGGCAGCTTTAAGACCCAGAATACAGGCTTCGTATTCGGCTATATTGTTAGTGCAATTGAAGCATAATCTGGCAGTGAGTGGTGTATAACCTCCTGCGGGGGAAATGATCACAGCTCCGATGCCATTGCCAAGTGCATTAGAAGCTCCGTAAAAAACCATAGTCCACCGGGATCCTGGCTTGGGTCCTTCTTCTAGTCCTGGTTGTTTGTAGTCATTGACTAGCATAATGTCTTCGTCTGGGAAGTCAAAGTTCAATGCTTGATAATCATCCACTGCTTGATGAGCCAGATGATCAGCTACCACACTTCCTTTGATTGCTTTTTGTGAAGTGTATTGAATGTCATATTCTGTTAAGATCATTTGCCATCTCGCTATTCTTCCAGAGAGAGCAGGTTTTTCGAACACGTATTTGATGGGATCCATCTTGGAGATTAGGAAAGTGGTGTGATTTAGCATGTAATGTCTTAGCCGGCGAGCTGCCCAAGCTAAGGCACAACAAGTTTTTTCGAGTAGTGAGTATCTTGTTTCATAATCGGTAAACTTTTTGCTAAGATAGTAGATTGCGTGCTCCTTTCGGCCGGATTCGTCATGTTGTCCTAGTACACACCCCATTGAGTCTTCTAACACAGTTAGGTACATTATCAGAGGTCTGCCTTCCACGGGTGGCAACAAGATTGGAGGTTTTTGGAGATATTCTTTGATTTTGTCAAAGGCTAACTGGCATTTGTCATTCCACCTTTCCACTTGATCTTTCTTCAACAGTTTGAAGATCGGCACACAAGTAGTAGTCATGTGGGCAATAAATCGGGCGATGTAATTTAGACGTCCCAAGAATCCTCTGACTTGTTTCTCAGTACGAGGTATAGGCATTTCTTGAATGGCTTTAACCTTGGCGGGATCAACCTCAATACCTTTGCTGCTGACGATGAAACCTAAGAGTTTGCCGGATCTCACTCCAAAGGTACACTTATTTGGGTTCAGTCGCAACTTGTATTTCTTGAGTCTGTCAAACAACTTGTGTAAATGACCCAGATGTTCTTCCTCGGTGTTGTATTTTGCAATCATGTCATCGACATATACCTCTATTTCTTGATGAATCATATCATGAAATAGCGCTACCATTGCACGTTGATAGGTTGCTCCTGCGTTTAAAAACGGTCGAAAGGTGCCATTAATTAAACTAAATATAAACACAATTTGGCACCTAACAGACCTCTGCTCAGGATTTGACTTAATGATTTGGGACATGACCTCAAGACCCCAAGTGCATCATTTTGACCTAATCCATTGGCTCAATACATCTCCAACACAGGGATTGATCAACAGTGAAATTTCAAATCATCAGAATTAGGGTTTTGAACTATCAGGGACTAAAATCAGGGATCACATTTGGGAAACCCTAAAAATCCCCAGGAAGTCAATCAAAGGTTTCAATCATCTTCAAATAATCCCTATGACAATATACAATGGAAATTGTATCTCAATTCAAGACCTACAGTCATCAATTTCATCTGGTCGACAATTAGGGTTTTTGACCTAATTCACTGAACAACTGCCTTTTTAATCAGGACATGGTGTCACAACTCAAACTATGATTCAATATCCTCCAATACCTAAATATGATCCATTCATACCACTCATTGGATGAGGATAGCTTGATTCATTTGAAATCTCCAGAAACGCGATTCGTCTGAAAAAGTCAACTGTACAAGATCACCATTGACTTTTGGGGAATTTTGGTCAACCATGAATTTTGAAGTTTCAAATCATCAATATATGATATATGAAGTCATTTGATCAAGAAAAATCAATAAAATCAATCAAGAATCAAAAAGTCAAAAGTTTGACTTTCATACTTAGAAAAATTTCTAAGTGTTTTTCAATGGTTTTTTCCAAACTTTGGAAGGGAATAACTCAAAATTTCACCTACAAACTGAAAAAAACTTCCAACATGAGAGTTGTAGATTTTGATCCAATGAACAACTTTGTCACCTATAATTTTTTTCCATAAGATCAACCATTTAAGAGAGATGGAGCTTCAAAGTTGGTATCTTTTGAAAATTTCACTTAAAACTTCATTTTCTTCAAAGTTCATGGATCTTTTTCACCCATTTCCTTAAAGGTCTTGAAGAAACTTTCAACTAGTGTTTTGAAGTGTGTAACATGAGCTTTCCAAAATGTCTAAGAGCATGAAAAAATATGGAGTGTAGCCATGGTTTTGAATTTTGACATTAGTGAACTTTTCACTTGAAATTTCAAGTCATTTTGCCAAAGTTATGAACCATTTTGCCAAATGATCCAAGTAATGATGCATAGATGCAATAATTGGAGATATTTTCTGATTTGAGATCAGAATGGAAAGAGATAAGAAGCTTGGCAAAATAACCATGGTTAAGTCACTTTTAACCATTTGCATTTAATGCAAAAGATGCTAGTTTATCTCTTAAGCCAAGTCATCATACTTTGGGCAACTTGCAAAGGCTCTGCATTCAGAAAGTTTGGCCTATAAATAGAGGTGCAAATCACTCTTAAAATCACACCAAAACCTCACAATTATAGGTTTTCTCTCTTCTTTCTTGAATTGCAAGTTTCAAGTTTCAAAGTGAGGTAGAAATCCCAACCTCCAAACCCTTGAAGTTCTGGCCAAAGTGATGGTTCTAGCAAACCATAAACATCATATGGGATGTGTTTGAACCACTCACACACCCCAAAAACACCCAAAACTCAGATTCACTCTTCAACCTCCATATGAACATGAAATGAACCTTATCATGCCAAAATCCATTCTAGCTCATTTTTGTCCAAACTATCACTTCTAACACCATCCATATATCACATATGAACTATCTAAACACTCATTATCAACCAAAAACTTCAGAATCATCAAGCTCGATTCACACTTGGTCCTACTGCAGATCGGGTTCCATGGAATGATCCAGATGAATTCAATCCACTCCAAGCATCCAGACACCTTCCATAAGGTCCATTGAAGCTGTCCAGATCAAGAAACAACATCTGTAACACCTGTACTGAAGAATTCAATCTCCAGTTTGGCCGTTTTTGAAGGTAAGTACTATCAACTTCAAACTCATACATACATGCATCATAAATGAAAAATTGAGTTGCTATCTTGTTTCTGCACTATCACTGATCAATAACCCTCAATCAATTTCACAATTCATCAATCCTACACGATTTCATGTTCAAATTCAGAATTAGGGTTCTTAGTGTTCATCACAAAATTGATCACCTTAGAGCAAAGATAAATTAATTATGAGGGCACCATCATGTTTCTCGTCCAAAACCGGGCAAGATAGACTATCTACTTGATCAAAACAACACAGTTTTGGAGATTTTCAAAAATCAGTTAGGGCTGTGTTCTTGGCGCGTTTTTTGGTTTGGGAAATTCAAATTTTTGTTTTAAAATATATTTAATCAAACGCGTGTGTATTACAAGCCACAAGCGTGGCTCAGTTGGCAAGTGTTTTTGTTGGCAAGCGTGGGTGCGTGGGTTCAAACCCTGGCAGGACCAAACCTTATTTTTTGACACTATTTTTCTTCATTTTTTTTTTTACAAACTTCACTCAATTATTTAACCAATCAAATTAACTCATTTTTTATTCATTTTTTTCACATTTCTTATTTTATATATGTATTTTATGAATACCAAAAAAAATCATCAAAAAATATTTATTTGATATATTTTTAAATAGGTTTAAAATGACTTGTTTTTAAGTTTTTTTTATATTTTAAAATATTATTTTTCATTTGATTTTTAACTTAATCACTTGTAAATATTTTTTGTGATTATACCCTAATCACTTAGGTCTTAATTAAGTATAAAATTTGTTTTTATATTAATTAAGTTGATTTCTTTCAAATTCAAACCGTTTTAAAACAAGCAATCACAATTCTTTTCAAAACGATAAACCATTTCTTTTTGATTTCGAAAGAAACTATTGATTAAATCTTTTGATTGATCAATTCATTTTCAAAACGATGTGGGGCCTCTCGAATATTAGAGAGTATAAGACCCACTCCTTTTTCTTTTTATACAGTCTTTTTTGTCCAAAACAAATAAACTTTTCAAACAAATCTTCAAACAGTTTTTCAAAAGCGAAACCTCGCGTTCTGTTAACAAAGCAATCAACCATGTTTTATAAAATAAACAGGGGCCTCCACATAGGTATAAGTCCCATTCCTGTACATGAAATTAGGTATTTCATTGTACACACACCTTTTTGTATATATCTCGTTCAATCTGTTTTTTTTAACTTCGAACAACAAATCAAAAAATGAAGGTTTTCTTTAAATCTTCCCAAAAAGAACCATGGGCCTCCATGTAGGTATAAGTCCCAAGCCCCTTTTGTAAATACCTGTTTACATAGCTTTTGAATAAACTCAAGTGGGTCTCTCCCCGAGTATGAGTCCCGAGCCCCCGTGTATACAAATGGATCATGCTTACAGGTATATTTCCTTCATAAACTCCATCATATACACACACTTTGTCATATATATAATTGTTCATACCTGTTCATGTTTGTTCATACTTGTTCATGTTTGTTCATATGTGTGATATGTGTGCTTGTTCAAATTAGTACAACACTAGGTTCCCCATAGCCTCCTATTGGGCTTCGCGCAAAGAATCTCCACTAGTTTAGGTTAGGACATAGAGTATGGTTTCCCGGTGAAATCGCTCTAAGAGCTCAAACCAACTATACCATGCCTCCCCTTGGGCTTTGTACAAACGAGTGACCCTCCCATAGCCTCCTCTTGGGCTTATAATGCAAGGACCCTCGATTGTCCCTCCCATAGCCTCCTCTTGGGCTTACAATGCAAGGACCCTCGGATAGCCTCCTCTTGGGCTTCGTACAAGGACCCACGGGCTTCTTATAAGCATCCCCAATATCCAAATCAAATACCCTAGGAGATTAGACATTTATCATCTCTATGATAGGAGTATCTCATCTATATCATCACAATCAATCAATCAATCAATCAATTTATCAAACTCTTTTTGCCACAAGGCTGGCTAATCAATCAAACCTTTTTTGCCACCATACTGGCTGATTAATCAAAGTTTTTGTCACAAGGCTGACTTCATTGAAACTTTTGCCACAAGGCTGGCTGATTAATCAAAACTTTTTGTCACAAGGCTGACTTCATTGAAAGTTTTTGCCACAAGGCTGGCTAAAAAGCATCTTTATCATTCTAAGCGCCATAAGTGGCATGGCCCAGGGCTTATAATGAAAAGATTTTCAAACAAAAATCAAACAGATGTATGTGATGATATAGATTAGATACATCGAACATTTAGATGACATTTGTCT
Organism: Vicia villosa; assembly: GCF_029867415.1. Classification (NCBI taxonomy): domain Eukaryota; kingdom Viridiplantae; phylum Streptophyta; class Magnoliopsida; order Fabales; family Fabaceae; genus Vicia; species Vicia villosa. The sequence continues at coordinate 110,474 of NW_026705938.1, read as the reverse complement.
CTTATCCTTTGCTTCCACTAGCATAAGTGGGAACTACGATTGCTCTGACTTTCTCAACATCCCTTTGAGAATACGTAGGCACAAGGTCTTATTCCTTGGCGAGCAAAACTTCTCTCTCAAACCACTCAAACCTTAGCACCCGTAGACCCGAGCTACAGATGCTCTGATTCCCTCTAGGGGATATGTATGCAGAGGATCGCGATGATCTTTGCGAGCATAATCAAACAAACACCTTAGGTCCCACCTATTTCACAACAGAACCTCCACCATAACACAGAATGAAAAACAATAAAGAATCCTATAGAGTACTATAGATACGTTGGGTTCTAATACCTTCCCTTCGTATAACCAACCCTCTTACCCAAGATCTCTCCCCCACTTTTTAGGTTATTGCAGCTTTTTTCCTTTTCCTCCTTTGGAAATAATAAAAAGTTTGGTCGAAACAAAAGAAAAATCATTTTTTATGAGCACTCGAGCCCAAAAGGACAAAACGATTTTTTCGCCCGCGACAGAAGTCAAGGTATTTTCCTGGGCCATGGAGTCCGTAGAATAGTCCGATGATGTGATCATAGGTCGCGCACCTGAGCTACCGTTGCAGTGTGCTCGTGAGTTTCCGTACGGGGTTTTACTCACTTGGCGTTAACACACTTGCGTGCTCGGTATGGTGGGATTATGTGGCCACGTAGGCCAATACATTTTCGGTAACTCACCTCTAGTGAAGTCATGTAGACTACTACTAGGCTTTCGCCCGGTGGGCTCATGCGTCAAGATGGCGGTTCGGTACTTGGCGTGAACACACGAGCGTACAGGTAGTTACCGGGACAATGACGCCATTTAGGCTAATGTCATCTCGCGGCCAAATAGGCTTGTGCGAACCCGCTTAACTACTCTTGCAGTGTGCTTGTACGAGTCACTTGACAATATGCATGGGTAAACTCATCGAGGGTGCGTTCATTCTATAATCTAGCCGAGGTTTGTGACACTTCTGGATTCCCCGTACACGGGTATGGGTTTTGGCATACTTGTTTGTTGATATACTTGTGTATTTGTATAAGATGAGTCCAATGGTGGATGAATCACTTGTTTACTCCGTACTTGTACCGGATGTGAGGATAAACCCTGAATCAGTGGTGGATTCAGTTTTGATGCACGTACCCTTTAGATCCGAGTGGACTAATAGGATAGGTGGACTCACTGAGATTTAGTAATCTCATCCCATTCCAATTCTATCTTTTTCAGGTGGTTCAAGGCAAGATCGTGGCAAAGGCAAGGCGGATTAGTCCTTTGGCGTTGTTGCTAGATGGTATCTTTTGTTTGCGTTTTGTGCTTTTGTAGTACCTTGTTGGATATTGTACTATTTTGGATGTATTATCATTTTGGCCATGATACATTCGGCTTTTGTACTTCGTGCTTGTGATGTTTTCATTATCTTTCCGCTGCGACATTATGTAATCGTTGTCTTTATGAAACCATATTTAATACTTTATGCATATTATTCTAGACAAATATGTGTGGGGTGTTACATTAGGGTTAGGGTTATCTTCAAGGTTGCCATCATGACAACCTTACATTTAGATTAAGTAGATAGATAGGGATTTTGACCTCCTCAAAATAACCTCGCAAAATTAATGAAAAAAATGTTTTTATAGTGAGAGACTTATTAAAGTCTCTCACAATAGACCGCGCTCATTTAATTGATATAAACCCATTTGGACAACAAAATTGACAAATCTCAAATCTCAAATCTCCTTAAATATATTTTAAAAAACTTGACATGGATTTAAGAATTGTAATTGTATCCATATTCATAGTATATCCGACAAAAGACACATTAAAAGATCATAAAATAGAAAAATTTCTTTGTACACCTACATAGGGTGCAACAAAACTCTAAAATACCTTTCAGATATGCATATCCGAAGACACCAAGAAAAATTTGGGATTTTCGTCATTTCAAATATGTATATCCAAAGGCGCCCCAATGGAAATTTAAAATATTGGTTAATTCAGATATACATATCCGAATTAACAAAAATCCAAAATTTCTTTTGATTTTATTTTAAAAAGATATTTATTTATAATATAATTAAGGTGACTTATTATTAATAAATAATAACTTAAATATAAATTTTTATAAATAACGAATAAAGAGATTAAATAAAATTTTAATTTTGTAATAATTTGTTTGTCACAAATTATAAAAGTAATTAATTTTTAAATGAATACAACATTATGCATTATAACTAATATTATAACTAATGAAATTATAATGTTAAAAATATCCTCCTATTAATATTATAACTTTTAATTTATATTAATTTTTTAAAAGTAATTTTATATAAAAATAATGTGTTGATTTAAATATTTATTAGGCTAATATTATTATTATATCTTGATTATAATGGTATATATTTAATTACATATTTTAATTAATACAATTAATTATAATATTAATTGTAATGATGATCATCTTGATTTTAATTTTTTTTAATAAATATTAGGTTATTTTGTATTTGCATATTCGAAAAATCTCAACACCAAAAATTCTCAACACAAAAAATTATAATATTTCGGATATGCATCTCCGAAGTCACCCATTTTTTAAAAAAAGAATCTTCGAATATTGATCTTCGATTTTTTTTTTTTAAAAAGAGTGTCTTGAGATATACATATCTAAAACATAGATATTTTAGAATTTTTATCGCAGGTATGTGCATAGAGAAGTTGTCTAAAAGAAATACACGTATGGGCCATACTATGAGCGTGAGCGTCAGTATACATTCTTTAGTACTCAACATGTCTCATATACACACAATAAAAAAAAAACTAAAATAAGTATACGTCTTTAGTATTTAACATGTCTTATATCCACATAATATATTTTATATTATTTAATATATATTATTATATAAGATATATAGATATCATTTTAAAAAATCATCTATATTTAAGTTTTACACATTTTAATATAAGTGTTTATTTATTATAGAATTTATTGATAAAAGTCTTTCAATATTTTGTTATTGTCATTACATTTTTTAAATGATACACTTTTTTTTAATTGACTTATTTATTTTTATGAAAACTCTAGATAATCTGTATGCTTACATAAATTACTTAAATTGTTATATTTTTTTATATATAAAGTTCATTTAATTACCGTGGTGCATTAGAGAAAAAAACCTCATATATAACTTGACAAACATAATCTAATGAATTCAAAGTTAATTTCAACCCACGCCTATAGTACTTAAATAGTATTAATTTTCAATTCATTAGACTATGTTTGTCAAGTTATATATGAGGTTTTTTTCTCTAATGCACCACAGTAAATGAATGAACTTTTTATATAAAAAAAATATGACAATTTAAGTAATTTATATAGGATACAAATTATCTATAGTTTTCATAAAAATAAATAAATCAATTAAAAAAAGTGTATCATTTAAAAATTGTAATGACAATAACAAAATATTGAAAGACTATCAATAAATTCTATAATAAACACTTATATTAAAATATGTAAAACTTAAATATAGATGCATTTTTTAAAATGATATCTATATATCTTATATAATAATATATATTAAAATATATAAAATATATTATGTGGATATAAGACATGTTAAATACTAAAGACGTATACTCATAGCAGCTTATTTTAGTTAATACTATAAAAATATCTCAAAGTTAATCTCAAACCACGCCTATAGTGTCACCATTTTGTAGCATACATACAAAATCAAATTAACTCATGTCATGATACATTCATAAAGAACCATGGCCAAGAAATCAGTTAGCAATACACATTACCATACACTATCAGCACATTCATACATGCATCTCATTCATAAACATCAATTTCCTGCCATGACATCATCTAAAACTATGCAATGCATCAATTCCCAAACAAGTCACCATGGTCACATTGACATAAACAACCCAAGCACACATTGTAGTTCAAACAAAAGTGTAGAATTAATTCAAAACCAAGTTGCATCACCTCCTACACTACAAAGTACATGCTACAAAAACCAGATGCATACATACATCAAGCAACCAAAACAAACATATGCATATCAAAGTTTTAGCAAAGAGCTTCAAAAGCTTGAGTGTTTGAAGTTATTAGAAGTTAGAATTTCAAAACTAAAGTTTTAACGGTTCGGTTCGGAATTAAATTCAAAGTGGTTAATTACTTATCGGTTCGGTTCTAGAACCATTAATAAAATATAACTTCTTCATTAACCATTAATAATGATTCAGTTAATTTAACTCCAGTTCGATTTGGTTCGGCGATTTTTTCGAACAACCCTAGGAATCATTATGGAACTAAGGTGTCCCCCGGACAAGAATATGGTCACCCTCTCTAATCCTTCAACATAGCCTTGCTATCACAAAATGTTTAAATGACGACCAAATCATGTTGAGCCAAGCATAAGAGAAATTATTCCAAACTTTTGCGTTCTGAAAATACTCATTGCAAAAATACGTTGTAAGCTAACACACACACTCTCTCTCTCTCTATATATATATATATATATATATATATATATATATATATATATATATATATATATATATATATATATATATATATATATATATATATATATATATATATATATATATATAATGAGAGATGATAGGAACAAATATTAATCATTAAATTCATCAAAAGAGATAAATTAATAGTCACATTATTGTATTAACATTCTCTCTCTTGATGAATCAAATAGTTGATATTTATTCCTCTTATCTCTCATCATAAAATTCTATGGACTTAATCACTTCCTCCCTTATGATATCCCAATGGTTGTTCCACATACACCTCCTCAGTTAGATCTCCATGTAAAAAGGAACTTTTTTACATCTAAATGAAATACACACTAGTGTTTGTACGCAGCCAAATCAAGAATTATTCTTATAGTATCCCATCTTGCCACTAGAGTAAAGACTTCACTATTGTTATACCCTAAAATTTGCCCTCATATATATCTTCGAACTCCACTTTATTACGAATAAAAGTAATGGCACGTTTGGTAAGAGTGTAAGGTTTGTGGGTGCAAGGTCTCAGGTTCAAATCACACGTCTGACATTTTCTCTCTATTTGTGTTTGATTTAAATATTTGAATTTACACACTTTTCTTCAATCTCTTTTCTTTCAAGAGTCTCTTCAATATCTTTTGTTGTTTTTTCTTGGTTCATGGCCAATTATTTCCTATGAGGCCTCCTCTTTTATTTAAAAAAAAAAACCTTTTTCTAAATCTTTTCATCAAAAGTAAAAACAAATTTTTTCTTTTCAAAAACCTTTTGGCCAATGATATTACCTGAGGTCTGTTTTTTTAAAAATCATTGTTTTGGCCATTGTTGCTACATTTTAGTTTAAATTTATATTTTTACAATCATAATCCTTTTTTTAAACCCTTGGAAATTTTTGCCCTTTTAGCCATGATGTAACTTTCTAAACCTTTCTTTGTTTCTTAGGGAAATTGTAGATTATATGAGGCCAAATCCTTTTTATAATATTTTTTTATTTTATTATTATAACTATTATCATTACTAACTTTTTTTTATTATAATTATTATTATTAGTAATATTTTTGTTAATTGCTTCTATTATTATTATCATTATTATATTATTGTTATTATTACTATTATACTATTATTATTATATTATTATTACTATTATTATTCTTATTCTTATTATGATCCTATTTTTGCAGGTACTTCTTTTGGCTAAAGAGGAGCGGTGCTGGAATATGAGTTTACCATTGTTAGGGCATAAAGCTTTTGCCTCTTCGAAAAATTCATTGACATCCCATGGACCTCCAGCCACACCATATCAAATCAAATCATAGTTTTTCTTTAATTCATTTTTCTAATTATTGGTTTATTGTTTTATTATTTAAATTTTCACTAAAACCTTAATTTTTTTTCTCAAACCTTAAAATTCATGTTATTTTCATAAGTCACTAAAAATATTTTTTATAAAATTAATTCGTTTTTTTATTTAAATTAATATTTGGAATAATATTTATTTTTAGGTTTAAATAAATAATTTTTTAAATTTAGGTTAATTCAACAATAACATTTTTAGAGTTAGGTTAATTTAATCAAATTAGGATTTTTAGGCTAATTTATTTTTAGGTTTTCTAACTCTGATTTTATTTTTTGGCTAACTATTTTTCATTATAACTATTAATTATTGGTTTCTCTAACCCTTTTAATTTTTGATCTGTTACCTTATAATTGTTGAGGTTTTTTCATTGCGCGATTCTTTTCTCATCTCTTATTCAAGTGTATGTCGCATGTCTTTAATTTGTTTTGTTATTTATTTTTCTACCATTTAAATTCTAGAAAATGGGTATAGGCTTGCAACGTTTTTTGTAATAGTTTAGCTTTATTTCCTGCCCTTATTTTTGATGAGGTGTTTACGTACAGTCTAAATTTAGAACTGCAAGTGCACAACCTATCGAAGTCATATATAAGATTATCGAACCACAGAAACCAATCGTCAATCTATCGACTTAATTGTTAAGGTGTTTATCTAAGGCATATCAATATAAGGGAATGAGTGCAGTACAAGAAAATAAAAGTAAGTTAAATTAAATAGATAAAGACAAACAGGATCGAATGTAAATCACGTGAATCAGACAATGTTCCAGTTATACATGTATAGAGCTACTTCTGAGGCAATATTTCCTACTAATAGATAGGAATGATTGAACGGGAACTTGTCACTTTCGCGCACTAAGAACCGAGTTTACCCTTTAAGTCTATCTCTTCATTTGACACGTTATGAAAAGTGCGCATTGCGTTAAAGCAGTGAACCTATTTTTAAGAAATCAATTACTTATCTTAGTAGAAAAGTGATTTTAACTTGAGAAATTTAACTTAAAGAGATTTTTGTTGTTTAGCCAAAGATCGGATTTCAAATCCACAAACGCGTCCGAAAATAGTTTCGAAATCATTTTCTAAAAATATGTTAAAAAAAACTCTAGTTAACCAAACGAATGGCTTTCGCTCTTTCCGTTTGGTTAAGAACTAACCTAGTTTGATCTTAAGTATGGACGACTTTCGATCTTACCCATAAACATTAAATACAGTAAACTAGTATTAAAGGTTAAAACATCCTCAGTAGTTTCTTCTATTAATAAAACATTGGAACACTATCGTGATACAATCCTTACATTCTAATCCTTATAAATTTAGCCATACATGGAAATAAATGCGAGCCTGTAAAACATGTAGGCTATGGTAAGAGCGGAAAGCAAAAGGTACAAGTCTATAAAACGTGTAGACTATGGTAAGATCATTTAAAGTCTATAAAACGTGTAGACTAGCAATAAGATAAATAAATAAAGTGATTAAATAGAACCTTACTCCAATCGGAGATTTGAATCTGATACAAAGTAAAGGATGGTATGATGAACTTCAACCAAAGTGCTCCAAACTAGATTACAAACTTAATCTACACCGTAATTACTCCCCGATGTGAAGGGATTATCACTTTATAGATACTGATAGTATATGGCTTAAGAAGTACTAAGCTTGGATGGAAAACGAAAATGAAATGAACTTGCTATTTATAGAGGTCCTTGAAGCTATGTAAAGACCAGCATGCCCCTCAACTTCTTCTGAGCAGGAAAATATTTGTGAAGGTCGCGGGCGCGGCCACCTCACCGTGGGTGCGGTGTGTGTAAAGATGAAGATCGTGGGAACATGGCAGTTGGCCACTGGATGAAAGTGGGCCACGTCATAGCGTTCCCTGTAACCGGCGCGGAGCTGGACGCCATGTGTGTATTTTGCTGAGAAAACCCTATTTTCTGGCATTTTTGTTTGTTTCTTCACGGAAGGCTCTGAAAGGACATGTGATCTGAAAACAAAGGAAACATGGGCATAATAATAGAAAACAATAATAAAAACTAAGGAAAACATGTGATATTCGAGTCAAAAACATAGTGTGATTCGGTGTTATCAAATTCTCCCACACTTAAACCTTTGCTTGTCCTCAAGCAAAACTCTCAGAAGTATACGAAGAGATACAAATGTTTTTGAGTAATCAAACCAAAGTAGAAAGGTTAAAGTGAGAGTATGTTACAGGTACCAACTATTTGAACTAAGGATATCGAAATGACACTTACCGCAAAATACGGACGTAAACCTTATTCCTACATAAATCAATTCCTATTATTCCCGCTATACTAAGAATTTTCTTTTAGGTGAGGTCCTTTTCATTCAGGTGTAATCACATTAAGCCCGTTATGCTTACATACTCATAGCGTAGTGATCGGTTAGTGACTCTGATCTCAAGAAATGGGGTTCTGGTACAAGATTTGGTAACCCCTTTTATTTACCCAATTACAACTGTGGGGGATCGGATCGTAATCTGCCCTACCGAGTTCAGCACCAGATACCTCTGAACCAGCCATAATGGGTAGTGCCTTTTTTTGTTTCTTTTTTTTATTGTTTTTTTGGATGCTTACAACAAGTCGAACTAAATGATCGTGTGAGGATCACCTAGCTCAAGGTCGTAATCATGCATATTTTTTATATATTTTTTTCTTTGAGGCAAAAGAAGAGATCATTCACTTACTTTCATCGGTCCTACACGTAGAGCATGTTTAGGCCGGAGCCAACTACGAAAATAAACTACTAAGGACCTATTTGTAAAATTCAAATCATAGCATGAGGAGAAGATGGAAATAACTCTAATATTTACAAGGTTTACGGTGTAAAGACGATATCGATTTTTCAAAAAGGGCACCCAAGACTAAACACACTCTATCCTAAACCTAAAACTCATGGCTCAAAATCTTAAAACATATTGTATTCTTTTAGCACAAAAATTTTGGTAAGGTAAAAAGTGGGAAAAACTTAAGGATACACTACGCAAAATGACTCGTCAATCACATGTATTTTATTAGACAGCTAAAATACTAGAAGGAAATAAAGGAAATAAAACAACAACTAAAAATAAAGTACTGAAAGGAAAATAACGGAAAGGAAATAAAAAGCGATAAAATGCTCCTCCCACACTTAAATTGGACATTGTCCCCAATGTTCCAAAGTAAATCTAGGTAGGAGATACCTGACCAGACTAGTGAGGTCCACTAGTCCCCTCGCCATCCTGAGGTGTACGTCCGGAATGGCGGCTACGACTTCGGCGGCGGTTATCTCTCTCAAGGGTAAACTGCTCCATACGCTAAGTGAAAGCAGCATTTGCAGCTTGTAGCTCCCTAGTCCTACCGATCAATGTGCCCTGGGTGGCCTCCATTAATTGGAAGTGAGTAGCGAAACTGGTCTGCTGAAGATGCTGCTGGTTTTGGAAAGCCAATTGACTTTCTATAATGGTACTCAAGGAGCGGGCATTCTGAACTTGAGATGCTTGCATGAATGCCATGTTGTCAGCAACCTGTTGCTGGATGGTAGAGAGGAGGGTATCACGCCTCTCTTCCCGAGCTATATGCTCTCTCCACATGTCCTCAGTAACATGGAAGCTAGGAGTGGTACCTGCAGAAGGGTGAGAAGAAGATGGTGGAGTGTGTGATGGTGTGAGATGAGGAGGTGACTCCGTTTGGAAGACAAACTCATCATCCGTGTTGTTTCCCTCCTCTAAAGGAACATTTGGGGGTAACGGACCAGTGAAAACAGGGGCGCTTAAATCATAGGTCCAGTTACGCTCAAATCTTATGTCAGTACGGCGGGTGCAAGGGAGAACAACACTTTCGACAGCAGCACCACCCACCATAAGGTGATAGCCACCTTCCTTCCTTATCTTGCATAGTCGCATATCTTTCAAAAACTTTAAGCTTGCAATACGAGGAGGAAGTGACTCTAAAGTGGCAAGCTCGGTGTCCAATCCAAGGGCACGAGCGATAGTAGTAACTAGGCCACCAAAAGAAATCGGTGTCCCCTTTCTTAAAACATAGATCATATGGGCAATCATAAAAGGCACCGGGTTTGTTTTGATGTTAGTTAGGCAACTCTTCATGATTACAAGTTCTTTAGCATTCACCTTGTTCGGGTTTTCCCGAGCAAAAATGGTGCATGCTAAAAGAAATCGAAAGACACGAATGGCGGGATTGTGGATATGCGAAGCAAGTAGGCCATCAAAAGAGTTTGCATTTAATTTGGATAGTCTAGCCCAAAAAGCTTCGAAATCATAATCTGAATCCAAAGGTGCTTCACAAATAGCACCATCCCCAAAAGGAATCCCTAACAACTCGGCTAGACCGTCGGTGGAGTATTCATATTCAATATTAAACAATCTAAATTTAACTCCACCTACGACACTAGCAGTGTTAGGCGTGGCATTATAAATTAGAGAACTTAAAAATTCTATTGTCAGCCTAGCGTAGGTAGGTGCTTTAGTAGCAAAGATATCATGTAGACCTAATTTATCAAGAAGAGAGAAAGCACTATTATACAGTTCTAAGGTATAGAGACAATCTTCATCAATGTACCTGGTTGGATGAATTTGTGTAGATTGCAACTTCTCGATCAGTTGGCGTTTCCTTGTTCCTGATTTGCCTTGTCACAGTGTGTAACCATCGAACTCCATAATGATCTTCTTGTTTGATGAATAGAAAGAAAGAAAATAATTTGAGAGGTAGAAGTAGTGAAAGTGTGAAAAAGAAAGTGGAATGGTGGAGGTATTTATAGAGAGTGGAAGAAAGTGGTGGTTGATGAGTATTAATAGTGGGAATTAATGTAGTGGGTGAGTTATGGATGGTAATGGGAGTTATGGGGGGTTAAGAATGGAAGAAAATGTGGTTGAAAGTTGAAAAAGGTGATAAATGGGTGGATTTCCAAGAAGCTAGCCGTTGGGTGACCGTTGCGTCACCGCGGGCGCGACCACTCCCACCGCGGGCGCGGTCAATGCAAAAATGCAGATGGGCCAGTTTCGGTCCTTGTGCAATATATATATATATATATATATATATATATATATATATATATATATATATATATATATATATATATATATATGAGGAGGGATCAAATTACACCCGAAGAGTTACACTACGAGTTACACTCGTTCTATAACTACATTTCGAATTAATATTTTTTAAATTCAACCGTTGGATTGAAACATAATATCATATAGATCATACCTATAAAGTTTGAGCTTAATCTATAATGATTTACTATATCATCAAGATATCCAAATATTAATGTCAAAATGAGCATTCATATAACGTTAATTTTGATGTAATTCAATGACATAGTAAATCATTATAGATTAAGCTCAAACTTTATAGGTATGATCTATATGATATTATGTTTCAATCCAACAGTTGAATTTAAAAAATATTAATTCGAGATGTAGTTATTGAACGAGTGTAACTCGTGGTGTAACTCTTTGGGTGTAATTTGATCCCTCCTCTCTCTCTCTCTATATATATATATATATATATATATATATATATATATATATATATATATATATATATATATATATATATATATATATATATATATATATATATATATATATATATATATATATATATATATATATATATTTGTAAAACATATATGTATATAATATACATATATATTCTTTTTTTTTTATTTGAAAACAAAAAAAAAAGTTAAGAGAAAATATTAAATAAACAAAGTTAGAAAATAAAATAACAAAACAAAATATATATATATATATATATATATATATATATATATATATATATATATATATATATATATATATATATATATATATATATATATATATATATATATATAGACCACAATATGTAAGAGAGTACCATGTGCACCTGAAATGGAAATAAACAGGAAAATAAGTCTGAAAGGGAAATGAACAACATAGTAATATACTATAATAGGAGATCTCGTGATCAGCACAGATCTAAATCACCAACCAGGAGGAGGCTGGGCCGGATGCTCAGGGCCTCGCAATATGGCCAACTATCGTCTGAGCTCAGCAACCTCATGTGTCAACTCGTCGATCTCACCAGCATATGTGGCACCATCTAACTCAACTTATAAAGTGAGGTCAGTCATCTCCTGTCGGAGTGTAGCCATCTCTGCGCGCATTGCTGCCATCTGTGCGCGCATTGCTGCCATCTGTGCTAGCATATCTGGTTCCTGTAAGGCAAAATTATTAGTGTAAACGGTAGTGTGCTCAGCCTCAGGCCTAGGTGTGTACTTTAATACTGGATCCTCTGTAATTGGGTCCTCTGACTCTAGTGAATACTTTGGCTCTGGAAAATCAGTGATGCCTACAGATGTCTCGCCCCAACCCTCTAGAGAGTAATTTCAATTTGCCCGGTTGGAGACGCAGGTCATCTGTGGATCAGGTAAAGTGAAATAGTAGACAAACTGATCGTCAATAAGGAGCCTGTACTGATATGGGTGGAAAGAAGCTCAGCGCATAAGTCCTCGGTCTAAACAGAAATCAATGTCAATACGTGTACCTCCATAATATGGGGTCAACTGGAGTAACTGGTTATCCAAACCCAAAGCAGATGCAATTAGCGTCACGTTCTTACCAGCGTGCAAGTATCCCTCAGCAGACGATGCAGCTAAATCGAGACTCGCTATCAAGAAAGCTCCACTCGCGATGGGACACGACTGACTAGTGCAGTACAAAAATAAGACCTCATCTGCAGTCACGAGGTGATCATAATAGCTCCTCCCAAAGAAGGTGTGGCACAGAATTATCTCAAAATACCGGAATGCTGGATTATGGATCTTCTTAGACAGCAGCTCAAATTGGTCAAGACTACCTCCATCGGTAATAGCTCTCTAAAACCTGTCTATGTCACTGTTCATGAAATATCCTAGCGGCAGTAGGTAAAGTCTGGAATCCTAGCATATCTCCAAACTGCTTCAAAGTGAAAGCGTACTCCATGCTAAACATGCGGAAACTGATGCATTCATGGTCATCTCTAACATCCATGTAAGGCTTATAATCCAGTGAGCTAAGGAACTCCAAGGTGAGGTTCCTATAGGTCACATGGATGTCCTCAACATACTCATCCCAGCCGATCTGATGGCACAGGTAGCGGATACTTGCCTCAATCCCTAGTGCCTCCATGCAAACCTGATCTGGATATCTGGTAGGAAGCATGGGTCAGGCAGACAGTGCAGAAAAACGGGCTCTCTAGGCATCATCTCTGAAAGTCACGGTCAATCCATCAATGAAATCCATCATGAAAGAGGTGAAATAGAGTATTTAGTCCTGAAAACTTAAATATGAATATCAGCTCAGGCTATATATATAAAATTTAAAAGTAAAAGTAAAATTAAAAATAAAAGTAAAAAGAAAAGGAAAAGAAAAACATGGGTTGCCTCCCATGCAGCGCTTGTTTAACGTCGTTAGCTTGACGATAAGATCTCACTTTCTAAGTTGGGATTGGCGAGTCTATCAGAGTTTGACTAGAGTAGTCAATAGGCAGGTCACCCCCTTTGTATAACTTCAGTCTTTGTCCATTTACCACGAAAGGAGTGCATGAATTATTCTTGATTTCCACTGCTCCAGATACTAATACTTTTGATACTTTGAATGAACCTGTCCATCTTGAACGTAGCTTGCCAGGAAAAAGTCGTAATCTGGAATTAAACTGAAGAATATGATCGCCTATATTGAATTCTTTCTTAGTGATTTTCTTGTCATGCCACATCTTTGTTCTCTCTTTATATATGATGGCATTTTCGTATGCATTCAGGCAGAGTTCTTGTAATTTATGTATGTCTAGGATACGCTTTTCTCCAGCTTTTAGATAATCTAGGTTTAAAGATTTTATAGCCCAGTAGGTTTTAGGGACCAAATAGTACTAATTTTCATATATTGTTTTTGGTCCCTTTAACCACTTTTTACTCAATAATCACACTTTTATTCATACAATTTAATAATTTTGCAATTTTGTTCATTTTAGCTCATTTGAATTGTTATTTCACATGTTTGTTAGTTTTGTAGCGTTTTTAAAAGGTTTGAAGATCATGGAAGCAAAGAGGAATTACTTGAAGACTTGGAATAGAAAAAGAAGTGTTGATGAGGCCAGTTTTCCCCGCAAATATCCTTTGCGCCGCCAACTGATAGATGCTGAACAAGTCTAGTTTTGAATTGCAACTGATGTGGCAAAAGATTCACTGTTTGCCCCGCAAACACTGCGCTGCAGAATTTTATCTTTTACTTTGTTGCCACTTGTCATGAGATATGGGCTTATCTTTTGAAGAGGAAAAGTTAGTACGAATTAGGGGTTATTTAGGGAGATAAAAAGGGGGAAATTTTATATTCCATTCATTGTGAACCAAACATTAAGGCTAGGGTTTTGGGAGAGAAAAAGAACAACTTTGTGAGAGATTGATGTTCTTAGCTTCTTCTCCATCTTTTTTGCTGTCAACCATGGTGATGAGTAGCTAAATTCCACTTTGACAAGATTGGAGGTAGTAGCTATCCTTGTTAACTATGTATTTGCTCTAACACTTTGTATGAACTTCATTAGTATTGAAATGGATAAATGTTGTTGTTTTAACTTTATATTTAGATTTGATTTATGATTGAGAAATATATTTCAAGTCTTGGTCTACAACATTTTATCAAGTAGTGAATGAATGCTAGAGATAGATTTATTTGCCACTTTTCTATTTGTATCATACAATCAAGATTAGTATATTGATAGTTAGAGTGAGAGATCATCTAAAGATTAATATATTAATTTTCACAACTTTGTTTAGACATAAACATTGTTGAGAGGATACTAGAACATTGCATTGCTATTGAAGTTATACTTTAGTTGTTAAAGTCACATAGGAGATAGGGATAGTGAAACCAAACCAATCTTGTCATTCTTTTATATTTGAACAAGCCTTATTTTATTGCTAACTTTATCTTTTTAAATAGAAAAATAGAAACTCAACTCAAACCAACTTTGTTACAAATTGAACTTAAAGCGATAGTGACTATAGAACGGCGGTAATATCACCCAATCTTTGTGGATACGATTTAAAAATATTTGCCTTGAATATACTATTCAACAGTAGGCTTTGTGTTCTAGTTCAAAGGGTAAGTGGCAGGATTTGCCATAGACCAATTGGTAGGGGGTAGTGCCAATAGGAGTTTTAAAGGCTGTCCTATAAGCCCATAGTGCATCTTTTAGCTTGGCAGACCAGTCTTTTCTGGATATTGAAACGGTTTTTTCCAAAATCTGCTTGATCTCCCTATTTAATACCTCTTCTTGGCCACTGGTTTGAGGGTGATATGGTGTTGCTACTCTATGTTTGACTCCATATTTGCTTAGAAGTTTGTCGAATATTTTGGATATAAAATGCGATCCTCCATCACTTATGACTAGACGGGGTGTTCCAAACCTAGGAAATATGATGTTCTTGAACAATTTGACTACGACTCTAGTGTTATTCATTGGTGATGCTATAGCTTCTATCCACTTGGATACGTAGTCAACTACTACTAGAATGTACTTATTCCCCATCGAAAAGGGAAAAGGTCCCATAAAATCTATACCCCATACGTCAAAAAGTTCGACTTCTTGAATGTTCCTTAATGGCATTTCATCACGTCTAGAAATTTTTCCAGTGTGTTGACAACGGACACACTTGACAATGTAAGCATGGACATCACGCGGCAGAGTTGGCCAGTAAAGGCCTGCTTGAAAGATCTTGGCACATGTCTTCGATGTACTCGCATGTCCACTATAAGGCGCAGCGTGACAATGCTCGATGACCTTTTTTACTTCTTCTTCAGGGACACATCGTCTAAATATGTTGTCTATCCCTCTCTTAAAAAGGAGTGGTTCATCCGAGTAAAAACTCTTGATATCGCTAAAGAACTTCTTCTATTGTTGGAAACTTAAATAAGGGGGTATGATATCGGCGGCTAGATAGTTTACAATGTCAGCGTACCAAGGTACGCTCCTCATTATTGAGATGTTCTCCTGGGTTTCTTATTCATAGGTGTCATACCCCAAAATTTGCCCATCCCATTTTCACTTTCAAACTCATACCAAAGTTCAAGACTCAAGGACACACTCTCCTAAACAATGACCTACTAAACTAGGGTTTTGATTTATCTGAAGAAAGTTAAAAAATCAAGGTCTCCAAAGGGTTTCACATGACTTATGATGTTTCAAACTATCCCCATGACAAAATTCAGACTTCAATTCCAAGGATTTCCCAGTCAATTGCTCAGAAAGTCAACAGTCGACTAGTTTGACCCAAAAGTCAACTGTGGTCAAAGTACAGTCAAAATTCTTGATCTTTTATCAACATCCTTATTTTGAAGTATTATTCATCATTTGATCAAGGATTGATCATGATTCATCAAGAAAAGTTCAAAAATCAACAAAACCTAAAGTTTCTAAATTAGGGTTTTTTGACCCAAAGTCAACTAAACTTTGACCAGCCATAACTTTCTCATGGAACATCAGAAATTTCCCATCCAAAGCTCATTTTGAAGGAAATTGAATTCTCTACAACTTTGTCTCTCACATGCCAAGTATAAAAATGCTTCATTTGAGAGATATGGATCAAATCATTACAGGTTCTTTTTGAAAGTCAACCAAAAGCAGTTTTTTGTCAAAGCCCATATCATCAAGATAAAATCCTCAAATTGAAAAAAGCTTCCAAAGTGGCTTATAGAGGACATCTTGAGGTTTCCAAAAGGTCCTAGAACTCTTCCATATCTTAAAAATTGAGGGAGATATGCCTTGTCAAAGTTGGACAATTTTGAGAAGAAAAATGTGAAATAAAAGGCCTCAAAATGGATTTTCTTGCAAAAAGGCCCAACTTTTTAAAGTCCAAACTTGTTTCCCAAGTATCCAAGAGTCTCAAATCCGAAGGCCACGAAAATTTGATGAATCTTTGATTTTATTTGAATTTTTATTCATAAAAATCATGATTTAAATCAAGTATTTGGAGAAAATTTGAAAAGATATGATTTTCTTCTAATTCCAATTAGAATTAATCATGAGTAAAGTCTATATTTGATGCAAATTTCGTGCAAAGCAAGACTTGGAGAAAAAGATTGAAATTGGCTAGTTTTAGAAAGATTTAAGAATCAAATTTTTTCAAATTGTCAATCTTTGATTCAAAGAGATTTAATCCAATATTGTTAACCTAATATGTTCCATTATAAAAGCCAAACAATTCCATATGCAAGACTCACGTTTTCACTACCTCAAAGAGCCCTAACCCGAGTCCTAAGAATTCAAAAAAATTCCAAAACTGAATTCTTAGTTGCAGGCCAATTCAAAGAGAATTAAGCAGCCAAACACCTTCCTTGATCTTCCCTGAAGCTGTCTCGATCACTCCCATACCTTAAAGAATCAAGAACACCCCACTGTAAGTCGTATTTTTGAGCCTTTTAACTTTGAATCGGATTCAATCATACACACATAATTAATGTATTTTGGTTGCATATTCATGTTTCCATTGATGCTTTGATCGATTCTGGAAATTTAATTACGCTAAAACGCCATTATGTGTGTTTCACCATTGTTAGGGTGTTAGGTTTCAGATTAGGGTTTTCTTTATTAGGTAAAATCCGACCTAACTACAGGTACCAATGGATTCGTGAGGGTTGGACGATCACGATGGAGTGGTCGCGAAACATTTTTATGGTGTTCTTGTTGTATTCGTAAATGATAGGTTGTAGCTATGGAGGGAAAGAGCCGTGGGTAGAAGTCAGGTCTAACCCGACAGTTGGAGGAAGAAGATGACTTCGTGTCATCACCCAATTGGCCCAAAAGCGTGCGTCCAGATTTGAAGCACCTAGGGATCATGCGCGTTATGATCCACGCCAATACCATGCACCTTCGCATCACAGCCATCTGATCTCATTAATCTTCAATCCAACGCGCCTTGAAGCCCAGGTGTACCAACGACCTTCACCAGCGTGCCACATGAAATCAGAGCTAAGTTTTTTTTAATTTTTTTTAGTTTTAATCACATAAATGCTTTTATTTAATTTCTTTATTTTATTTTTACTATTATAATTGTTTTATTTATTCTAATAAATTAGTTTTTTCATAATAAATTTATAATTGTTTACTTTTTATCAAAAGTTCGATTTTTATAATTCTATTAATATTTGTTTTTATATATTTTATTAAAAAATTTCAATTTTATTTTAATATACTTTTAATCAATTAAATAATTATGATTTAATCCAATAATTATTTAATTGTTATATTTAATCGAACTTTCGTTTTTTTCTTTTTTACCCTTTAATGGTTCTTTTAAATATTAAATTTTATTTTTCATTTTATTTAAATTGTAATTAACCCTGATTTATCCCGATCAATTATGGTTGTTGATCTTTAAATGCACTAACCCTTTCTCTTCTTCGCTCGTAATTTTCAGGGTTGATCAGGGATGCGATGAAGGCTCGAGGCATTGGCATTAATTTTCCCCTTTATTTATCTTGCCATTATTTTTTTGTTTTTTCCCATTCCTCGCAGGTGTTTATTGTAATAGCGTAGGACTTTTAAGTTCTGCCTTTAATTTCTATATTTTTTAACTGCGTGGTTAATAATCTTAGGGAGTGCAAGCCTTGAATTAACATAGCTCACTAATTACAAGATAATATAACTGAATTGAACCACGTGATTGTGCCACACACACACACTTATAACCTACCCCCCGGACTCAAAATCTTTTTAAAAGTTCTTTTCCTGTTCTTTTAGCCTTTCTTTAAATTGGATAAAATAAAAGTCAGTGGCGACTCTTGCTCACCGCAACATTGCTTGCTTAAATATAAAAAGTCAGTCCACTGTATTACAGAACTAGCGACTCTGTTGGGGATGCTTTCGAATAAAAGAGGGGTTACCTTAAAGTTTAGGATTCACTTTAAATGTTTTCAATTGTTTGTATTGTTTACTTTATATTTGTGGGCCCGTTTGGGTTTACTTGTGTGAAAGATCCTAACCCGGATCTGAGTACCTTAGGTAAATGGCATGAGACCAAGGAGACTGCACAGCGTATACTGATGTCGTTGGTATGGTGGCCATCGTTAGTGTGACACATTGGTGTGTCCTGGTGTTCCTTGGGATCCGGCTTGAGGAAACACTTGGCTGCTGCGTGGTGTCATTAAGCACTAATTTGCCCTCAGAACCCTAGTTGAACTTGACTTTGGCCTATTAGAAAGTAGCGAGATGGCTGGCTTTGGTTTCGACTGAAGTTGGTTGATACTCGAAGCTACACTCATATGGACTGGACTTTCAGGACATTTTCGGTCGGTGATTCGATTGCTGAACTGAGATAAGCGCCTTCGAGAAAGGTCAATGATGTGAGCTCCCTGGAACCCAATCTTTATATAGGACAGGTTGAACCAACTAAACTTCAGTGGGAGGGTATGCACCTCTGGACTACATGCAAGCCTAACCCTAAGGCAATTGTGTGACTTGTTTGTGTTTGTTATCTACCTGACAACATAACATCATAAGCATCATGACATCATGACATATCATTCTACTAACCGTTTCGAGGACCAAGGAATTCATCTTTGTTCTATTTTGTAGGTCATGGAGACTAGAAACACCATTCGAGTTAACTTTGTGAAGATACCTTCCGAGCTGAAAGAGTTGGTATTAGAGATTCCTGGAGGTTCCCGCTTCACTGAAAGACATGGTCTCTTGCCCAGTTTGGTTACATCAGGTTTCGAAGAAGAGATGATGAGTGTATTGTTTCAATTCTTTGACCCCGAGCACCATTGTTTTACTTTCCCGGATTATCAGCTAGTACCTACTATGGAGGAATTTTCTGACATACTTGCCCTCCCTATCCGAGATCAGATTCCGTTTACTGGTTTGGAAGAAACTCCGAAACTGGAAGTCATGGCCGCTGCTCTACATCTTAAGAAATCTGAAGTTGAAGGTCATTGGGAAACGAGAAGTGGAGTCAAAGGTTTCCTCGCTAAGTTCTTATTCGGAAAAGCCCGTATGTTTTTGAAGACCATGAGTTATCAAGCCTTCGAAGACATATTAGCTTTACTCATTTATGGTTTGGTTCTATTTCCTAATCCTGATCAGTTTATAGATGTGCATGCCATAAAGATATTTCTGACACGCAACCCAGTGCCTACTTTGCTTGGAGACATCCTACACTCTCTTCACACTCGCACTATGAAGAAACGAGGGACTCTTATGTGTTGCATACCTTTACTATCTAAGTGGTTTATTTCGCACTTTCCTCGCTCCGTAATGAGGAATGACCAAGGGCTGAAATGGCATAAGAGGATAATGTCACTTTCTCATTCTGATATCCGTTGGCTTTCCTTATCCAAGGAGAATGTTACTATCATCGACCGCTATGGACAATATCCTAATGTGCCTTTACTTGGCATAAGAGGGGGTATTACTTATAATCCTTGCTTGGCCTTACGCCAGTTTGGTTACGCTCGAAGAGATGGTCCTCATCAGATGCTTATATAAGGGGTTGTGTTTGATTATGAAGATGATGCTCAAGGTCACCGCCGAAACTTTATACGAGCATGGGATATGGTAAACAGAATTGATAGCAAGAGCTTGGGGCAAATGAACTCCATTCCTTTAGGACCTTACCTCAGATGGGTGCGCACTCGTGCTCAACGCTTCATCATGCCTTATCCATATGTCCAACCTGTTATTGTGGAACCTGAGTGCGAAGAAAAGGTTCCTCAAGTTATTTCTCATTCAGACATGCCAACTGATATCGAGGAACTAAAGAGATCTTGGATTCAGCTAAAAGAAGAAAGAGATACTTTTGAAGCTCAATTCCGCGCTAAAGAGAAGAAAGTGTTGGAGCTTACAAGGCAACTTCAAGACGAACAGAAGGTCAACGCTTACATTGGTTCAAAAAGGAAGCGTCCATGAGAGACTTAAAGACTTTGTTTTATCTTTATTTATTTTTATTCCTATTTTTATGCTTTCATTTTTGTAAAAGAGGATAATAAAACAATTTACAGTTTTTTCTTTAAAACATTGTTAATAAAGTTTCTTTCTTATTTGGTTTAAACAAATTTGAGTTCCAAAGTCCTCGAAAACATTGCATACGCATAAACATATCATTCATAAACATTACATCACAGGTTTCTTTCTTATTTGGTTTAAAAAAATTTGAGTTCCAAAGTCCTCGAACACCCTTATCTATAACAGGTCTCTCATCTTTCCACTGTTTATTTCAGTAAGGAAATGGATCTCGAACAATCTTTCAAGAATCTCCAGGCTCAGAATGTCGAGTTCCAAGCTTTGATCTTGAACTTGTCCAAGGGGCAAGATGAGCTGAAATCCCTTCTAACTAAGAAGGAGAAGAAGACCAGGAAGCCGGTAAGTATTCTCAACATGGGAAGAAGATTCAAAGGCCCTCTCAAAAAGGTCAATGAAGCTGAAATTCCCGAAAACGATGAACAGGAAGACAATGATAGCATCAAGACTGACGCCAAGAGTAACATAGGCTCCGCTGATCAGGATGGTGAAGAGGACTATTACCATGAAGAAGAATATCCTGAAGAGAAATATAGGCAGCTAGAGGAACGTATGAAGGCTATGGAAATCCAGAAGGTACCTGGGCTGGATTTTGAGGAAATAGGGCTCATCCCCGGAGTCGTTATCCCTCCAAAGTTCTAGACCCCAACTTTTGCTAAATATGATGGAGTTTCCTGTCCTAAGATGCATCTGATATCATATGTGTGAAAGATCCAACCTCATACTGAAGACAAGAGATTGTGGATTCATTTCTTCCAACAGAGTTTGTCTGGGACTCAACTGGAATGGTACTATCAACTGGAGAGTGCCAACATTTGCACTTGGGAAGACATGGCTGCTGCTTTCTATAAGCAGTATCAATACAATGCTGACCTTGCACCAACTCGCATGCAATTGCAAAGCATGTTTATGGGATCGAAGGAAAGTTTAAAGGAGTATGCTCAAAAGTGGAGAGATCTAGCTGGAAGAGTTCAACCTCCCTTAGCTGACAGAGAATGGGTGGACATGTTCATGAGTACACTAACTAGTCCGTTCTATAGTCACTTGCTGGGTAGCTCTTCATCTGGCTTCACTGACCTCATATTGAATGGAGAACGTGTTGAGAGTGGTATTCGAAGTGGGAAGATTCATGTAGGCGCCACTTCTGGTACTACAAAGAAGCCATACCATGGAAGGAATGAGTCTAATGCTGTTCATAGCCAGAGGGGTCGTAATAAGAATGATCAGAACCAGTCTGTTGGGGTCGTTCTAATCTCTGCACCAACACCTCAGCAAACCCCCAGAGAAGGGTATCAGCGTAGGTCAGACCCACCTAGAAGGCAATTCACCAGGATCAACATGCCTTTATCTCAAGCCCTGCAACATCTGTTAAAGGCCAATTTGATCACTATAAGAGATCCTCCGAAGAATGTCACTCCTACGTCTCCAAACTATGATCCTAATGCAAAATGTGTGTACCACTCCAATAGTCCTGGACACCATGCTGACAACTGCTGGGCGCTGAAAAATAAGATTCAAGACATGATAGATGCTGGTGAAATCGAGTTTGATCCTCTAGAAACTCCGAATGTCATTACCGCTCCTATGCCAAATCATGACAAAGCTATTAACACTATCATGGACACGGTCTATGTCAATGATGTGAGAGATCTGTCAACTCCACTCCCAGTCATCAAGAGAAAGCTGCTGCAAGCCGGTTTATTTCCGGGTTGCGACCCAGGTTGTTATTATTGTGCATCCCAATCCAATGGTTGTGAGAATCTGAAAATAGGAATTCAAGGCTGGATGGATCGTCGCACTATCATGTTTGAAAAGATTCCTTCCATAGAGAATTTGTGCGAAGGTTTCTCCCGTGGCCTGAAGATTGAAGACATGTCGGTAATTTCTAAAGCTCCATTCAAGATTTCTACTGAACCCCGTGTGGCTCCTGTGACCATCACTAAGCCTGGCCCAATTCCGTATTCTTCTGATAAGGCGATCCCTTGGAACTATGGTGCCGAGGTCTATATTCAGGGAGTTAAACAAGAACTTGTAGCTGATAAGGTTGTTGAAGACACTAATCTTGATGTGGGTAATATTACCGGAACTAGTAAAGTAACAAGAAGCGGAAGAGTGTTTTCTCCAGAAATCTCTCCAAACAGTTCTGCACCTACTGGTACCCCTATTCCTAATCAGAATGCTGACACCCGAGGTAAAAGACCATTGCTTGAACTTGTCCAGACACCAGTTGGGACTGTTACCACAAATCCATCTCCTGAAGAAGCAAATGAGTTCTTGAAGATCACCCGCAAGAGTGATTATGACATTGTGGAACAGATGGGGCATACCCCTTCCAAGATTTCTATGCTTTCACTCCTAAATTGTTCCAAGACTCATGCTAAAGCTATGATGAAATTTCTAGAGGCTTCCCATGTGCCACAAGAAATTTCTGTCACTCAAATTGAGAATTGTATTGCAAATCTAACGACAGACAATTACCTTGGGTTTTCTGATGCTGATCTAAGTCCCAGTGGAAAGAATCATAACAAGGCTCTGCACATCTCCGTTGAATGTGGAGGCACCTCTCTGGCCCATGTAATAGTTGACAATGGTTCATCCCTGAATGTGCTGCCCAAGATGGTATTGAACAAACTCAAACCCGAAGGAATCGTGCTGAAATCCAGTGATGTGATAGTAAAGGATTTTGATGGGTCGATGAGTACGGTATATGGCGAAGTTGAGCTCCCAATCAGAGTAGGCTCTCAGATTTTCAACACTGTGTTCTATGTGATGGACATCCATCCCGCTTATTCTTTTCTGCTTGGACGCCCTTGGATACATGGGGCAAATGCCGTGACTTCGACTCTACATCAAAAACTGAAATACCCGGCGAAAGGCAAGATCGTCACTGTGTATGGTGAGGAGGAATACGTGGTGAGCTTCATAGATGAGACCAAGTATGTTGAGTTTACTGGAGAAGCTTTTGAATCCCCCGTCAGGCGTTTGAGTTGGTCCCTCAAGTGGTTCCTAAGACTAAGCCTGCCCACACTATACCTAAAGTTACTAGAATTCTTCCTACAATGGCTTCTCTAAAAGATGCTAGGGTTGTGGTTGAAGAAGGTGGTTGTACTATCTGGGGGCAACTCCCTGATATTCCTTACAAATCCAACAAATGGGGTTTAGGCTGCACTGCTAAAGATCAAAATGGAGAACAACATTCTCGTCCAAAAGGTCTGAAATATCGTTTCATCATCAAAGGGGTCAATGCCATAGGGGAAGATGAAGATGATTGCAACCTGGACAAGTGGATCTTTCCTACACCTGACAAAGGGCTGGACAACTGGAAGACTGAAGACATTGTCTCTATCTCCTATAGTCAGGAGTAATTGCCATTTCTAGTTTTGTTTTTTCTTTTATGTTTCCCAGTTTTACTTTCTGTATTTCAATAAACAATAAATTTTAAAGCCGTGTGTCTTGCCCAAGGCACAATGGTCCGTTGTTAGGGCTTGTCATTTCATAAGCATATTTTCATTCAATAAATAATTGGACGTTTCATATTCAAATTGTGTGTTCGCTTTTATGTTTCTTTACTCTTCTATAGCTATGTGTTCTTACACGCACCCAGATAATGTACTGCAGATCCATATCCACTCTAGATCCCATTGATAACGAATCTGCTATTGCTAAATATGACTTTGAAAATCCGATCTACCAAGCTGAGGATGAAGGTGAGGAAGATTGCGAAGTACCCAGAGAACTTGCCTGACTGCTAGAGCAAGAAGAAAAGACTATACGGCCGCACGAAGAACCAATTGAGGTTGTGAATGTAGGTACTGACGAAGAAAAGAAAGAAATCAAAATAGGGACTGAGCTAGAGGAGGGTGTCAAACAGAGATTGATCAAGATGCTATGGGACAATGTTGAGATATTTGCTTGGTCTTACGAAGATATGCCTGGACTCGACACTGATAATGTGGTTCACCGTCTACCTATCAAAGAAAATAGTCCTCCGGTTAAGCAGAAGTTACGAAGAAGCATACCTGACATGGCTCAGAAGATCAAGAAGGAGGTTGAGAAACAGTTCAATGTTGGTTTCTTGAAGGTTGTGAGCTATCCACCATGGATCTCTAATATAGTCCCGATACCTAAGAAAGATGGAAAGGTTAGAATGTGTGTAGACTACAGAGATTTGAATCGAGCAAGTCCCAAGGATGATTTTCCCCTACCACATATTGATATCCTAGTTGACAGTACTGCACAATGCAAAGTGTTTTCCTTCATGGATGGTTTCTCAGGTTATAACCAAGTTAAGATGGCACCCGAAGATATGGAAAAGATAACCTTTACTCCTCCTTGGG
Organism: Vicia villosa; assembly: GCF_029867415.1. Classification (NCBI taxonomy): domain Eukaryota; kingdom Viridiplantae; phylum Streptophyta; class Magnoliopsida; order Fabales; family Fabaceae; genus Vicia; species Vicia villosa. The sequence continues at coordinate 85,189 of NW_026705938.1, read as the reverse complement.
GCACCTTTTGTTACAAAGTCATGCCGTTTGGGTTGAAGAATGCAGGGGCAACGTATCAGCGTGCAATGATAGCTCTGTTCCATGATATGATTCACAAAGAAATAGATGTCTATGTTGATGATATGATTGCGAAATCCAACAATGAAGAAGAACATCTGGTCCATCTGCAGAAGTTGTTTGATAGGTTGAAGAAATACAAGTTGAGACTGAATCCAAACAAGTGTACTTTTGGGGTGAGGTCCGGTAAGCTACTAGGATTTGTTGTTAGCAGAAAAGGTATTGAAGTCGACCCTGTGAAGGTAAAAGCCATACAAGAGATGCATGCTCCAGGTTGTTCACAACCAGTAACATGCATAACATCCTCATCTGGAAATTCAAAACTCATAGATTGATAGTCATCTACAGCATTAGCTACTATGTCATCCATGTTCAAGGTCAGATGGGACAACGAGGCTCCTATAGTTATCATTGAAAGACATGATGAACCGTCATACTGTTACGAGATTGCTACTGAAGAGGTTGAAGAAAAACCATGGTTTCATGAAGTAAAAAGATATCTCGAAGCTCAGAAATACCCTGAAGGGGCATCTATCAATGACAAGAAGTTCTTAAGAAGATTTGCTTCTAAGTTCTTCCTGAGCAATGGTACTCTATGTTAGAACAAGATTTGTTCTTATCAATTATCTTAGTTTTGATGATAACAATAATATGAATTTTGCTTAAGATAATATGGTACTCTAATCCAATGCAATTTCCCTTTCAGGAAATATATAAAGAGTACGCATAATTCAGCGCTCAGAAGTTGTATCTCAAATGGTTCAGCATGCAACATCAGAACATGGTCTGGCAAGACATCAGAAGATGGTCGAAGCAGAATCAGAACATGGGTCTATGGAAGCATCAGAAGAACATGAGATCAGAAGCACTGAAGATCAGAAGATGGTATCACGCTCAGAAGCACTTCAAGGTCAGAAGATCAGAAGATGCTATGCACCAAGCTGTTTTGACTCTGATGATATTCAAACGTCGTATTCACAAACATCAGATCAGAAGGAAGTACAGGTGGCAGACTACGCTGACTGACAAAAGGAACGTTAAAAGCTACTAAAGGCTACGTCAGTAGACACAGCGTGAACAAGGCTCGAGGTAGTTGACAAAAGCGTATAACATTAAATGCAATGCTGTACGGAACACGCAAAGCATTAAATGCATTCAACGGTCATCTTCTCAACGCCTATAAATATGAAGTTCTGATGAGAAGCAAGGTTAACGATTCTGCACCAAAACAACTTATATCAAACTTGCTGAAACGCTGTTCAAATCTAAACTCAGAATCTTCATCTTCATCAAAACTCACTACATTGCTGTTGTAATATTTTAGTGAGATTAAGCTTAAACGTTAAGAGAAATATCACAGTTGTGATTATCGCTTTTAAGAAGCATTTGTAAACTCTTGAATAGATTACATTAAGTTGTAAGGAACTAGAGTGATCGTGTGATCAGTATACTCTAGGAAGTCTTAGCAGTTGGCTGAGCAGTTTGTAACTAGAGTGATCGTGTTGATCAGAATACTCTAGGGAAGTCTTAGGAGTGAACTAAGCCTAGAGTGATCATGTTGATCAGTAGACTCTAGAAAAGTCTTAGAGGGTATCTAAGCAGTTGTTCCTGGAGTGATCAGTGTGTGATCAGAAGACTCTGGAAGACTTAGTTGCGGACTAAGTGGAAAACCATTGTAATCCGTGCGATTAGTGGATTAAATCCTCAGGTTGAGGTAAATCATCTCTGCGGGGGTGGACTGGAGTAGCTTCGTTAACAGCGAACCAGGATAAAAATAATTGTGCAATTTATTTTTATCGTCCAAGATTTAAAGTCACACTTATTCAATCCCCCCCTTTCTAAGTGTTTTTCTATCCTTCAATTGGCATCAGAGCGCCGGTTCTAAGGTGCGAGCACTTAACCGTGTTTAGAAAAGATTCAGGAAGAGAAAAACGCTTCATCTAAAAGATGGCTGGTGAAACTCCGACAAATCCACCTGCATCTACATCTGGCTCTGCTGAGCAATACAATGGTAACAATGGTTATACTAGACCGCCGGTATTTGATGGTGAAAACTTTGAATACTGGAAAGATAAATTGGAAAGTTACTTTCTGGGTCTAGATGGTGATCTATGGGATCTTCTAATGGATGGTTACAAACATCCAGTAAATGCCAGTGGCGTGAAGCTGTCAAGGCAAGAAATGAATGATGATCAAAAGAAGCTTTTCAGGAATCATCATAAATGTAGAACTGTTTTGCTGAATGCTATCTCTCATGCTGAGTATGAGAAGATATCTAACAGGGAAACGGCCCATGATATATATGAGTCCTTGAAAATGACTCATGAAGGAAATGCTCAAGTCAAGGAGACAAAAGCTCTTGCCTTAATCCAGAAGTATGAAGCCTTCAAGATGGAGGATGATGAAGACATTGAAAAGATGTTTTCGAGATTTCAAACTCTGACTGCTGGATTGAGAGTTCTTGACAAAGGATACACCAAGGCTGATCATGTGAAGAAGATCATCAGAAGCTTACCCAGAAGATGGGGTCCTATGGTGACTGCATTCAAGATTGCAAAGAATCTGAATGAAGTTTCTCTGGAAGAGCTGATCAGTGCCTTGAGAAGCCATGAAATTGAGCTGGATGCAAATGAGCCTCAAAAGAAAGGTAAGTCTATTGCATTAAAATCTAATATCAAGAAATGCACTAACGCTTTTCAGGCCAAAGAAGAAGATCCTGAAGAATCAGAATCTGAAGAAGAAGATGAACTGTCCATGATCTCCAGAAGGCTAAATCAACTCTGGAAGACCAAGCAAAGGAAGTTCAGAGGCTTCAGAAGTTCAAGGAAATTTGAACGTGGAGAATCTTCTGATGAAAGAAGATTTGACAAGAAGAAGGTCATGTGCTATGAATGCAATGAGCCTGGACACTACAAGAATGAATGTCCAAATCTTCAGAAGGAAAGTCCCAAGAAGAAGTTTCATAAGAAGAAAGGTCTTATGGCAACCTGAGATGAGTCAGAAGATGATTCAGAAGATGAGCAGGCCAACTGTGCGCTGATGGCGACAGAAGATGACGGATCAGAATCTACATCAGAATCAGATTCTGAAGAGGTATTTTCTGAACTTACTAGAGATGAGTTAGTTTCCGGTCTAACTGAACTTCTGGAACTCAAGTCTCAGATTAGTCTCAAATACAAAAAGCTGAAAAAGCAATTTGAATTTGAAACAAAGAAGCTTGAGTTGGAGAATTCTGAATTAAAAGAAAAACTTTTAAAATTATCCAATAATGTTGGATCTCCTTCTAATTCAGAAAAATCCACTCCTAGTCTAAACCATATTCTGAAAGAATATGATTTAAGTTTCAGGAAGTTCTTATCTAGAAGTATTGGCAGAAGTCAGCTAGCTTCTATGATATATGCCGTATCTGGAAACAAAAGAGTTGGCATTGGTTTTGAGGGTGAAACCCCATACAAACTTGAACCTGTTGATGAAATGAAAATTACATACAAGCCATTGTATGATCAGTTCAAGTATGGCCACTCTCATGATATTAGGCACACTTCACATGCTCAAAGTTTTCACATTACACACACCAGGAAGCATGTGACACAACCTAGGAAATATCATGAAACTCATATTAAAAATTATCATGCTGTTCCTCCTATTGCTTATAATGTCAAACCCAAGTTCAATCAGAACTTGAGAAAATCTAACAAGAAAGGACCCAAGAAAATGTGGGTACCTAAGGATAAGATTATTCCTATTGCAGATATCCTTGGCTGCAAGAAGGACAAAGCACAACATGTCATGGTACCTGGACTCTGGATGCTCACGACACATGACAGGAAGAAGGTCTATGTTCCAAGACCTGGTGCTTAAGTCTGGAGGAGAAGTCAAGTTTGGAGGAGATCAGAAGGGCAAGATAATTGGCTCTGGAACTATAAAGTCTGGTAACTCTCCTTCCATTTCTAATGTACTTCTTGTAGAAGGATTAACTCATAACCTCTTATCTATCAGTCAATTGAGTGACAATGGTTATGATATAATCTTTAATCAAAAGTCTTGCAAGGCTGTAAATCAGAAGGATGGCTCAATCCTATTTACAGGCAAGAGGAAGAACAACATTTATAAGACAGATCTGCAAGATCTTATGAGTCAGAAGGTGACCTGTCTTATGTCTGTTTCTGAAGAGCAGTGGGTCTGGCACAGAAGATTAGGTCATGCTAGTTTGAGAAAGATTTCTCAGATTAACAAACTGAATCTGGTCAGAGGACTCCCTAATCTGAAATTCAAATCAGATGCTCTTTGTGAAGCATGTCAGAAGGGCAAGTTCTCCAAACCTGCATTCAAGTCTAAGAATGTTGTTTCTACCTCAAGGCCATTAGAACTCTTGCACATTGATCTGTTTGGACCAGTCAAAACAGCATCTGTCAGAGGAAAGAAATATGGATTAGTCATCGTAGATGATTATAGCCGCTGGACTTGGGTAAAATTCTTAAGACACAAGGATGAGACTCATTCAGTGTTCTTTGATTTCTGCATTCAGATTCAATCTGAAAAAGAGTGTAAAATCATAAAGGTCAGAAGTGATCATGGTGGTGAATTTGAGAACAGATCCTTTGAAGAATTCTTCAAAGAAAATGGTATTGCCCATGATTTCTCTTGTCCTAGAACTCCACAACAAAATGGAGTTGTAGAGCGAAAGAATAGGACTCTGCAAGAAATGGCCAGAACCATGATCAACGAAACCAATGTGGCTAAGCATTTCTGGGCAGAAGCAATAAACACTGCATGCTATATTCAGAATAGAATCTCTATCAGACCTATTCTAAATAAGACTCCTTATGAATTGTGGAAGAATAGAAAGCCCAACATTTCATATTTCCATCCTTTTGGATGTGTATGCTTTATTCTAAACACTAAAGATCATCTTGGTAAGTTTGATTCCAAAGCTCAAAAGTGTTTCCTTCTTGGATATTCTGAACGCTCAAAAGGCTACAGAGTATACAATACTGAAACTTTGGTTGTAGAAGAATCAATCAATATCAGGTTTGATGATAAGCTTGGTTCTGAAAAACCAAAGCAGTTTGATAATTTTGCAGATTGTGATATTGATATATCAGAAGTTGTTGAGCCAAGAAGCAACGCATCAGAAGCAGAGCTCCTCAGAAGCAAAGAACCAGAAGATCAAGTATCAGCTTCTCTGAAGGATCTAAGTATTTCTGAAGAACCATCTGTCAGAAGATCATCCAGACTCATCTCTGGTCATTCAGAAGATGTCATTCTTGGAAAGAAGGATGATCCAATCAGAACAAGAGCATTCCTTAAGAACAATGCAGACTGTCAATTAGGTCTTGTATCTTTGATCGAGCCAACTTCTGTTGATCATGCTCTAGAAGATCCAGACTGGATAATTGCTATGCAAGAAGAACTGAATCAGTTTACAAGGAATGATGTTTGGGATCTTGTTCCTAGACCAGATGGATTCAATATAATTGGTACAAAATGGGTCTTCAGAAACAAGCTCAGTGAGAATGGTGAAGTGGTAAGAAACAAAGCCAGACTGGTGGCTCAGGGTTATAGTCAGCAAGAAGGGATTGATTATACAGAAACCTTTGCACCAGTGGTCAGGTTAGAATCTATTCGTCTATTAATTTCTTTTGCCACTCAACATAACATCACTCTCTATCAAATGGATGTTAAGAGTGCCTTCTTAAATGGTTATATAGATGAAGAAGTTTATGTCCATCAACCTCCTGGTTTTTGAAGACTCTATGTCTCCGAATCATGTGTTTAAACTAAAGAAATCATTATATGGATTGAAGCAAGCTCCCAGAGCTTGGTATGAACGCTTAAGTTCTTTCCTTCTAGATAATGGTTTCACTAGAGGAAAAGTGGACACTACTCTCTTTTGTAAAACCTTTGAAAAGGATATTTTAATTTGTCAAATATATGTAGATGATATTATTTTTGGAACATCTAATGCTACACTTGGAAAGGAGTTTGCTGAGTCTATGCAGGCTGAGTTTGAAATGAGCATGATGGGAGAACTCAAGTATTTCCTTGGAATACAAATAAATCAAACATCAGAAGGAACATATGTTCACCAAACCAAGTATGTGAAGGAACTTCTGAAGAAGTTTAATCTTCTGGACTGCAAAGAAGCCAAAACTCCTATGCATCCAACATGCATCCTAGGTAAGGATGAGGTAAGTAAGAAGGTAGATCAGAAGTTATACAGAGGTATGATTGGATCTCTTCTATATCTGACTGCTTCTAGACCTGACATTTTGTTCAGTGTTTGTTTGTGTGCTAGATTCCAATCAGATCCTAGAGAATCTCATTTAACTGCTGTTAAGAGAATTCTAAGGTATCTGAAAGGTACTACTAATGTTGGCTTAGTTTACAGAAAATCTAAAGAATACAACTTAGTAGGATTCTGCGATGCTGATTATGCTGGAGATAGAATTGAAAGAAAAAGTACTTCAGGAAGTTGCCAATTTCTTGGAAGTCATTTGATCTCCTGGTACAGCAAGAAGCAAGCAACTATTGCTCTATCAACGACAGAAGCAGAATATGTAGCTGCTGCTGGTTGTAGTACACAGATGCTCTGGATGAAGAGTCAGTTAGAAGATTATCAGATATCTGAGAGTAACATTCCTATATTCTGTGATAATACTTCTGCTATATGTTTATCTAAGAATCCTATTCTTCATTCAAAAGCTAAACATATTGAGATTAAACATCATTTCATAAGGGACTATGTTCAGAAGGGTGTCATATCTTTAAACTTTGTTGATACAGACCATCAATGGGCTGATATCTTTACAAAACCCCTGGCTGAAGATAGGTTTAAGTTCATTCTGAAGAACATCAGTATGGATTTATGCCCAGAATGAGAAGATGAGAAGTTCTCATGTATGAGTATCTTCTGAAATGAATGTGGAACATTTTTTTTGTCAGAAGTTCTGATTGAAATCTTTTAGAAATTATGATTCGGTTATTACTAACGTTTCATTGTCTAAATTGATTCAGAACCTCTTTTAAAGCAAAACATCTGTTACGTTTTATCTCGGGATGGTAAACCTGTCGTTACTATTCATGGATAAGCGCGCGTGCAGTTGAAGGGACGCCGACCATAGGTAACTGTGCTAGTCACCTCATTTGTCTTTATTATCTCTCCTCACGTCACGTAACATTAAATGCTATTCATCATTCGTTTCATTTTTTTTTAAATACTCTTCAAACTCTTCTCTTTCCCTCTCATCTTTCTCTATCTCCTTGCATTCCTCATCAAGTTTTTCTCTCTCTCTCTTCCATATCAAACCCTACTTGTTCATTTTTCTGCAAACCCATCATGAACTCTTCATCAAGCCCAGGAAATAATGAAAATGATCAAAACAACAAAAGAAAAGCTGTTGAAACATCGCCTTCCAAACCCAAAAAGATCAAAATCACCTATGATCCTCTCAAGGTGAATCCATTCGAAGCAATGTTGTCTGGAAACTATTCTAGACGTGTGTTTCATCCTCCTGGTGAAAGCCCTCCATCATCTCCATCTTCTTCCTCATCTTTCGACCTTCAAGACTCAGCTTCCTCTTCATCTAACCCTTCCTCTCCCTTGATCGATTCCGAAGAAATCTCTTCATCTTCACCTGCTGGGAATGCTGTCTCTGGTAAAGATGGTGGAAGATCTGCATCAGAACCAAGTCTCCCTGAAAGCCCGAGAAGCAGTCAATGAGGCGTTTCACTCCTTCATGGCATGTCGGCGCGGATTTTGCGTAGGCTAGGATCTTAGGATTTGGTCTTTGTAGTTTCCTTTCCTTGTTGCATCTGTTTTCCTGCATTCCTGTCTTGTAAACCTTTTTGATTATCAATGAAAAAGTTTCTTTGATTTACATTCCAGTGATTCTATTTGTCGTTTTATACATCTGAATCTTTTTAAATTTTCTTTTTGATGTTATGACAAAAAGGGGGAGAAGATAAATGATAAATGATTTGATTAATCTATCAGTTGCTGGGTAAAGGCTCCCACACATTCACTAACAAGAACTGCAAGTTCTACATGGTTTAAGTGTTTTGCAGGTACAGAGAAGTGAAGTGAATCTTCAGAAGCAAACACAAGAAGCAAAACCATGGAAACTGAAGCAAGCTGAGTGCTGTCAAGCTTCAGAGATCAGAAGCAAGAAATAAGAATGAATCAGAAGCACTGATAATAGAATTTGAATATCATTGTCTATCCTGTTCTGACAAAATTCTATTTGCTATGATACATATAATGTTATGGCTCTGATACATTATTTGCTCTGATACATTATTTCAGCCTATATGGCTCTGATACATATAATGTGTTCAAACATACATTTTATGTTCTAACTCGTTCATGCTGACTTTTGTCGTTTAGTTTTTGTTCTGTAACATTTCAGGATGTAGAGATGCTCTGATGATGCTCTGGTACATTCGACAATGTTCTGATACAAATCTAGCATGAAGTGATGTTGGTAGACATTCAAAGTTCTGAAGCTATCCGAGGGAAGCAGAAATCAGAAGATGTGAATGTTCTAAAAGATCCAGAAAATTCAAGTTCTGAAGCTGTCCAATGGAAGCAGAAGTCAGAAGCTATGAATTCTCTGAAGGCAGAAGCTTATATGATCGTCTCTACCGAAATAATCAGGGAAGTCTTTTATCAAAGTTCTTCGAGTATTTATTTCAGGGGGAGATTATTTATCTCAGGGGGAGATTGTTAATCTCAGGGGGAGACATATTCATATGCTTATGCTATAGCTGTGTAATTTGTCTTTTGCCGTCTACTCTTTCTGATCGCAAATTCATATCATTTATATATGTTTTTGTCATCATCAAAAAGGGGGAGATTGTTAGAACAAGATTTGTTCTTATCAATTATCTTAGTTTTGATGATAACAATAATATGAATTTTGCTTAAGATAATATGGTACTCTAATCCAATGCAATTTCCCTTTCAGGAAATATATAAAGAGTACGCATAATTCAGCGCTCAGAAGTTGTATCTCAAATGGTTCAGCATGCAACATCAGAACATGGTCTGGCAAGACATCAGAAGATGGTCGAAGCAGAATCAGAACATGGGTCTATGGAAGCATCAGAAGAACATGAGATCAGAAGCACTGAAGATCAGAAGATGGTATCACGCTCAGAAGCACTTCAAGGTCAGAAGATCAGAAGATGCTATGCACCAAGCTGTTTTGACTCTGATGATATTCAAACGTCGTATTCACAAACATCAGATCAGAAGGAAGTACAGGTGGCAGACTACGCTGACTGACAAAAGGAACGTTAAAAGCTACTAAAGGCTACGTCAGTAGACACAGCGTGAACAAGGCTCGAGGTAGTTGACAAAAGCGTATAACATTAAATGCAATGCTGTACGGAACACGCAAAGCATTAAATGCATTCAACGGTCATCTTCTCAACGCCTATAAATATGAAGTTCTGATGAGAAGCAAGGTTAACGATTCTGCACCAAAACAACTTATATCAAACTTGCTGAAACGCTGTTCAAATCTAAACTCAGAATCTTCATCTTCATCAAAACTCACTACATTGCTGTTGTAATATTTTAGTGAGATTAAGCTTAAACGTTAAGAGAAATATCACAGTTGTGATTATCGCTTTTAAGAAGCATTTGTAAACTCTTGAATAGATTACATTAAGTTGTAAGGAACTAGAGTGATCGTGTGATCAGTATACTCTAGGAAGTCTTAGCAGTTGGCTGAGCAGTTTGTAACTAGAGTGATCGTGTTGATCAGAATACTCTAGGGAAGTCTTAGGAGTGAACTAAGCCTAGAGTGATCGTGTTGATCAGTAGACTCTAGAAAAGTCTTAGAGGGTATCTAAGCAGTTGTTCCTGGAGTGATCAGTGTGTGATCAGAAGACTCTGGAAGACTTAGTTGCGGACTAAGTGGAAAACCATTGTAATCCGTGCGATTAGTGGATTAAATCCTCAGGTTGAGGTAAATCATCTCTGCGGGGGTGGACTGGAGTAGCTTCGTTAACAGCGAACCAGGATAAAAATAATTGTGCAATTTATTTTTATCGTCCAAGATTTAAAGTCACACTTATTCAATCCCCCCCTTTCTAAGTGTTTTTCTATCCTTCACTCTATACAAGCGAAATCATGATTCAACTTTTCTTCGTTGTGTGAACAAGAAGGAAGCAGAAGAGATTATGGAAGACATGCATGACGGTATCTTTGGAACTCATTCTAGTGGACACACTATGGCTAAAAAGATTCTGAGAGCGGGTCACTACTGGTCTACTATGGAAACTGTCTGCCATCAGCATTCTAGAACTTGTCACAAGTGCCAGATCTATGCCGACAAAGTACACGTACCTCCGGTTCCACTAAATATTCTGACTGCTCCTTGGCGTTTTGCAATGTGGGGCATTGATATGATCGGGGAAATCAAACCTACTGCTTCCAATGGACATCGTTTCATCCTTGTGGTCATTGATTACTTCACCAAATGGGTAGAAGCGACTTCATTTGCTTCCGTTACCAAGAATGTGGTGGCCCGATTCATTAAGCATAATCTCATCTGTCGGTATGGCATCCCTGAAAGGATTATCACAGACAATGGTACCAATCTGAAGAACAAGATAATTATTGAACTTTGCACGCAGTTCAAGATCAAGCACCACAACTCTTCCCCTTATAGACCAAAGATGAATGGCGCAGTAGAGGCCGCCAACAAGAACATAAAGAAGATTGTACAGAAGATGACAGTGACTTATAAGGACTGGCATGAGATGTTACCATTTGCTCTTCATGGTTACCGCACTCCAGCACGTACTTCAACCTGGAGCAACCCCATTTTCACTAGTCTATGGCATGGAAGCAGTATTACCAATTGAAGTTCAGATTCCATCTCTGAGGATCATGAAGGATGCAGAGTTAGATAAAGATGAATGGATCCAGACTCGACTAGACCAGATAAACCTGATTGATGAAAAGATACTTGCGGCTGTTTTTCATGGGCAGTTATATCAGAAGCGTATGATTAAGGCATTCAACAAAAGAGTCAAGAAACAAGCATACCAGAATGGTGATTTGGTAATAAAGCGAATCATCCTACCACAAGGTGATCCTAGGGGCAAGTGGACTCCCACCTATGAAGGACCATTCGTAATCAAGGAAATATTTTCTGGAGAAACAATGATACTCACTACTATGGATGGCGAAGACTTTCCACACCCTGTGAACATAGACATAGTCAAAAAATACTACGCATAAATAAGACCCGCTAGGTCGACATACCTAGGCAAAAGTAAGGGCATCCCGGAGAACCAAAAGTGTTCGGGCAAAAGTTAGGGATATATATATATATATATATATATATATATATATATATATATATATATATATATATATATATATATATATATATATATATATATATATATAAAATGTACACCTCGCAAGTTGAAAACCCTAAAGGGCGACTTCGGCAAAAAAGGGTATCCTGGTAGGCTGAAAATCTGAAAGGGAGGCCTAGGCAAAAATTAAGGATTAAAGTGTACGACTATGTCTCGTTCAGATCACTCGTCATTCAGTTCTATTAGCAATGTCAAGTTCAAAGGGCACAGACCGGTTCAATCATCTTTCTCCAACAAGCAAGGGATGAGATGCTCGAAGACATAATGGCAATAGCAGAGTTGAAACTCAATAGGATCGTTTCCACATAGCTATTTTTCTTTCGTTGTACTTTGTATCTTTTCTAAAACACACAAATGTTCTCCTATCATTTTGCCTATTCATGGCTCTTTCTTACTACAACTCATTTTCTTTTCTACTCTCCTGAGTATTTCTTTCTTTCGAATGCGCAAACGTCCAATGATAATATCAAATGAACATATGCATATGAACATGATTGACATTTATCTTTTCCTTTGCAAAATATCTGTATGTTTGTAAAAGACAGGAAAGGCAATCATACAATGTCTAAGTAGTCCAAAAGTTCTCCCTCAGAGTCAATAGTCTGGAGGGATCCCTACAGAGTAATCATTAAAAATTCTCTTCCCAACAGAGATTCAGTTCCCCAACGAAGTTTTACATCATCGACACTGCCGGTTCGCCGATACTTCTCTTTCCCCTAAACAGGGTTACTGATCTCTCTTATCCCCAGTCAGGGTGCATCAAGATCAGTCATTCAAATCACTTTCATCCCCAAGTAGAAATCATAAATCCCCAGCTATATATCTTCAAAACAAGATGAGACATCAGGGTCCCGATCAAGATACTTCATATGACATAAACCATATTCATACATCATACAAACATATCCGTACATTGCATATACTGCCTCATGATAAACTCATACACTGCTGTTATACCCCAAAATTTGCCCGCATTTTTTTTCAAAAGAGAAGGCAACAGACTTCTGTCTAAAAATTTGAAGTTTCATATAACCTTGGATTTTATTTCATAAATATCCTGATTTTATGAATACTCAGTTTTTTTAGAAGGTTTTATACGGTATTTTGATTCACTGTTGAACTTATTCTTACACAAACGCCAAATACTGTTTATCACTTCACACACTGTTTATTTGAGATTTATTTGCAGATAAATAGTACCGACGCAATTGGTACAGAATTAAATTTTTGCAGGCGCAGAGTCCGGGGATTCAAACTATACTGGTAACAATTAAATTATTATTAGTTTTTTGTTTCCCACTAATTTTTGTACTATATTTCAAACCTTTTCCTTTCTTTTCAAATCTCTTTCTTTCAAATCAAATCCTAACTTTATTCTATACATCTTTCTTTTCAAACCCTACCATACACTTTCTTTCAAATCCTACTACCACTCAAATTTTCCTTTTTTGTACGGTATCACTTCATTCCCCAACGTCTCCATCCTTCTTTTTACTCTATAAATACCCCTCATTTTTTCCATAAATTCTCACATCAAATTTCACTCATTTCCCAAATTTCTATCTCATAATTATTTTCTCTTCTTCCCCGGCAAAAATGGCAAAGTGGATGGATACGTTTTTTCTTATGGTCATCACTGTTTTGGTGGTAATCATGTCCTTTTTCTGTCTACATAGTCCTGAGAAATGAGGACCTGGGATGTTTACGCTCCCGTGCATCTATATGTTGTTATTTATAGCATGGGTTTTTAATCGTCATACTTAAAGTTTGTCGTATCTTTCGCTTTCAAATAACGTACCGTTCATTATATTTGTAGTACTGTTCGTTATATTATGTAATATTTGTACTGTCAGTATTAAATATTATATTATACTGTCATTTAATTGGCAAGATAATATTATGTGTGTTTATTGCTAGTTAAATATTTATTTCTATGCATTAAATCTTTTTCAAATATTATTATCAGTAATTTCGTTCGCGTACGGTATATTTTTATTTATTTGTTATGTTTGTGTTTTTCTAACAACTCAGGTAAATAATTTTTCACCATTAACTCAACAAAAACAAAAAGAAAAAATTAACTTTAACTGTTGAGTTTTCACTTTAATTGTTATGTTAATGCCCGGACAACAAGTTAACAGTCAAACCCGCTGACAGCACGATTCTCCGTGTTTTGTATCATCATTCAAATCAATCTTTCACATTTCAAAATTCCAAGATTTTTGTTCTAGAAGTCTTCTGATAATCACATGATCAGCAGAGACTCAAAACTGCACAAAAATCAGGTACGCTTAACTGTCTCCTACACAAACAGTCCCTAATTAGGGTTTTTTGTTTTTTCAGGAGAACAAGTTTTTTTTTTGAGATCTCAAATGGATTTCATGGATCTCCATATGTCTCAAAGTACCATCAGACAAATTTTCAAACTTCGATTCGCTCGGACGCACACTCAGCAGCTCAAACAGTCAACAGACGACCAGTTTGACCGAAAAGTTAACAGACAGTCAAAAATGAAATTTTTTGTCAACATCCATATTTTGTCAAAAGATTCATCATTTGATCAATGGTTGATCATAATTCATCAAGAAAAGTTCAGAAATCAACAAAATCCTAAGTTTCAAAATTAGGGTTTTCTCCTAAAAAGTCAACTGAACTTTGACCGGCCATAACTCTCTCCTCGTTCATTCAAAATATTCCAACCAAAGCTTATTTTGAAGGAAATTCAATTATCTTTCAAATTAAATTGATCCCATGGTCATTGGGTTTACCATTTGGAAAATATGAACTCAGACATTACAGGTCATTTTCAAAGACAACAAAAAGTGGTTTTTTGTCAAAGCCCATAACATCAAGACAACTTCTCCAAATGCAAAAAAGTTTCCAAAGTAGCTTGTAGAGGACATCTTGAGGTTTCTAAAAAGTATAAGAACTCCTTCATATGATCAAAATTGAGGGATTTATGCCTTGTTGAAGTTGGCTATTTTTTGGGAAAATGCATGAAACTAGCATTGATCAAAATGGTTTTTTTTCCAAAAGAGGCCAAGCATGCATGATCCAAACATGTTTCTAATGATGTTAAAGGGCTCCCATGACCAACATTTGGCCCATTACATTTTTGTTTCTTTTTTAATTTAATTTTATTACATTTAAAAATAAATTAAAAAAGAAATGGTTCAAGACAATTATCCAAAGCTTTTGTCCTTAGCTTGAGTCACCAAGATAGCTTAACTTCTGCAGCATAGAGATGTATAGCAGGCCTAGAGCTAGAGGGGTGAAGAAAAATGAAGCCATGGCCAAAGAATTCAAAGCTTTTTATATTAAAAAATTCAAAAGTTCAAAGACAATCAATAATTGTTAGCTTAAGTTTGCAGCACTCTTATTGCTCAAAAGTAGCTTAGCATACTTCAGTAAGTAGAGGACACGAATTCAGAACCAAACATATGCTTGTATCACTCTTGTATCAACTTGAAATTTTCAAAGAAATTTGAATTTCGAATTCTGAGTTTAAGCTGATTTCAATCCAAACTAAACACTCAAACACGATCCATAAGCATCACTGAACCTATCCAAATCAATTTCAAGCTTTGAAACTCACTGAATCGAGCACTATAGCTCACGGTTTGTTCAAACCAAAACCTACCAAAATATAATTATACATGCATATTTAACATGATGTAAACATATATTTGAGTTTAGTTTGCCTCTCTGATCGTTTCTGGATAGTTAATTAGAGTTTGGTCACGTATTCACGAAGATACCATTTTAGGTTTCTTGAGCTCTATTTTCGGGTTTTTCGTTAGAGGCAAAATTAGACCAAACTAAGGCCATGGTTGTGATCAGTGAAACATTTGCAACGAAACCATGATCTCGCGCCAAATTTATTTTTAGTCTAACCCCTATTCGTGTTGCACAGGTGTAATAGATATAAGTTTTTTACAGCACCCTGTAAACGAGCGGTGTAAAAAGCCCATCTGATGAAGAAGACGAGACGTGTCTCCCTCCTATTGGCTAGAGGGCGCGCGAGTTTAATTTTTAAAATAATATTTGATTCAGTGCTTTGCAGGTCCTATTGTTACCACGCGCCTTCACTCCAATCACCATCAGATCAACTTTCCAGCTCATCCAACGCCCATGACACGCTAGTCCATACTACGGACTCTCCAGCCAACCACACTTGATCACTTATTTTTTATTTTCTATTTTATTTAGTTTTCCTTGTAAAATTAATTTAAAATAGTTTTAAAAATCAAAATATTATATTAAAAATATTTTTAGGGTGATAAAATGTTTAATTAATTTTTGACACAAAAATATTTTGTTTTTATTCATAATTAAAATATTTTGTTTAATTAATTAGATAATATTGTTATATTTATCTTTTAATTATTTTTAACCCATCAAAAAATCAAAAAAAAATTTTCATTTATTTAAATTAGGTTTATATATTATAAACTAATTTTGTACATATTTAGAATATTTTTATCTTTAAGTTTAATTTATGTGTATAATTATTTGTATAATTATATGTTAATTAGCTTAATAATCTCCAAAACAATTTCAAAAATCCCAAAAAAAATTAAATTTATTTTAAAATTAATTAACAAACAACTTGGACATATTTTAGACTTAATTTTTTAGGTTTAAATTTTATTTCTAATTCCTAACCTTTTAATTAAATTAATTATGCATTAATTTTAATTAAAATCAACCATCCAAAAATCCAAAAATATTTTCCTTTTATCTTATTGCAATTTAAACTCATAGATAAGTGTATAGGTTGTCAAATTCATGTAAATAGCGTAGTTTACATTTCTCGCACAATCGATGTAATAGCGTAGATTTATTTTCCGCATTTTACATTCCCGCACTTTAATTTCTGTACATATAAAACTGCGTGTATGGCAAGAATAATAACCGAAGCGCTAGATCACTAATTTCAAAGACAAAAATATCTGAAAATAAAACACAATCACACTTGCACCTCTTAGGGTAATCCCTCTGTTACTCTTTTCAAAATCAATTCTACTGTTTCAAATGCGATTCAAATAATTTCTTTCTGTATCCAGTCAAAGAAGATTTTCTAAAAGAAATAGGAAAGAATCTTACAAACTTAAGGTAGATCTCCTAATTGCTTGCTCAAAACAAAACAACAAATGTTTCACATATCACTGTTTTTCCAAAACAAAAAAAAACTTTCAAAAAGACAACACTTTGTATATATCCAAGCAAGGATCATTACGAAGTTAAAAATCTTTTTCAAACCATCAAAAATATCTTTCGAAAGATAAACACTTTGTATACATCCGCACAAGGATCATTACAAAGTTAACTCTTTACAAAAGTATTTAAAACCACATACAAGCATTTCAAAGCAAGACAAACGATTCAAACAAGTGAGCTAAGCAATTAAGAGCCCATGGATAACCATGGATACAAAGGGGTGCTAACACCTTCCCTTTGTATAACCTACCCCCGAACCCAAAATCTCTTTAAGGTCTTTTTCTGTTTCTTTTATAAACCTTTCCTTAATTGGATAAAATAAAAGTCGGTGGCGACTCTCTGATTTTCACAACTCAAAAATAAAAGAAGAGTCAGTTCACATCCCACGAAAAACCGAGGACGATAGAACTGGCGACTCTGCTGGGGATTTCAAAAAACAAATGTTTTCAAAAAGGGGTTACCTTAGAGTTTAGATCACTTTGATGTTTTCAATTGCTTGTCTTGTTTGCTCTATTTTTCAAAGGTTTGTTTGGGTATTGGATTTACTTGTGTGAAAGATTCTAACCTGAATCTCGAGATACCTTAAGTATGTGACAATAGACCAAGGAAACTGTACGACATGTACAGATACGGTTAATCTGGTAGTCACCGTTAGTGCGACGCTTTGGTCTATACTGATATCCCTTGAAAACGATCAAGGGGTATGTTAGGCTTCCGAAATGTCATTAAGCACTAATTTGTCTTAGAACCTTTAGTTGAACTTGATTTGTGGCCTATTAAGTGACTGGCTTTGAAATTGATCAAAGTTGGTTATCCTCGAGGAATGTTTTGATCGACCGTCCGAGTGCCGTATTGAGATGTTGTCTCCAAGGATCATAGAACCCGAATACCATTTTAAGACAGGTTTAAACCAACTCAACTTCAGTGGGGAGGGTATCACCTATGAACCTCGTGCAAGCCTTTAAACCTAAGGTTATTGTGTGATTTGTGTGTGTTTGCCACATGTTTGACACCATAACATCATAAACATATCATTTTTTTTCTCACTAATCATTTCAAGGATCGAAGAGTTTACCTTTGTTCTGTTGTTGCAGGTAATGGCTCCCGATACCAGAGATTACATCCGAATCAACATCTCAACAGTACCATTTGAACTTAAGAACTTAATATCAGAATTTCCCAGAAATGCTCAATTCACCGAAAAGCACGGTCACTTACTCCATTTGGTTACCTCAAAATTTGAAGAAGACATGATACGGGTCCTGTTCCAGTTCTTTGATCCCGAACATCATTGTTTTACATTTCCTGATTACCAGCTAGTACCCACTTTGGAAGAGTTCTCTGAACTGATTGGGTTGCCTGTTCGAGATCAATTACCTTTCACTGGTTTAGAAAGGATTCCAAAGCCTGAAATCATTGCTGGTGCTTTACATTTACGAAAGTTAGAAATCGAGTCCAATTGGGAAACAAAGAGTGGAGTCGAGGGTTTGCTTGCTAAGTTCTTAATGGGAAAGGCTCGATCACTATTAAAGGATAAGAGTTACCAAGCTTTTGAAGAAGTTGTGGCTCTTTTGATTTATGGGTTGGTTTTATTCCCTAATCCCGACCAATTCATAAGTGTGCACGCTATCAACATTTTCTTAACCTGCAATCCGGTACCCACTTTGCTGGGAGACATTTTACATTCTCTACACGCTCATACCATGAAAAAGCGAGGAACTCTTTTGTGCTGTGTACCACTACTGGCTAGATGGTTTACATTACACCTTCCCCGATCAGTGTTGAGAAATGAGCAAAGGATGCAATGGTCTCGCAGGATTATGTTTTTGTCTCATTCAGATATCCAGTGGAACAATTTATTTCAAAAAGACATCACTCTCATTGACCATTGTGGGGAGTACCCTAATGTACCACTCCTTGGCATTAGGGGAGGCATCACTTACAACCCCTCTTTAGCTTTGCGCCAGTTTGGATATGCACGAAGAAATGGTCCTCATGACATGATTATCCATGTCATTGTGTTCGACTACGAAGATGATTCCTAAAGATATCGACGAAGGTTTATACATGCTTGGGGCAGTGTCTACAAAGTAGAAAGCAAGACTTTAGGACAATGGAATTCTATTCCCATGGAGCCTTACCTCAGATGGGTGCGTGCTCGTGCTCAGAAGTTCATCATGCCATATCCCGCTATTCTACCTGTGACTGTTGAGCCAAAAGTCGAAGGGGACGAACCTCGAGTTATTCTACATCCGGACATGCCGACTAACCTAGAAGAGCTACAGAAATCTTGGGTTCAACTAAGAGAAGAAAGAGACACCTTCAAAGCACACTATCAAGACTATGAGAGAAAAGTGTTGGAGCTCACCAGAAAACTCCAGGAAGAATAGCAGATCAACACGTTCCTGGGTGCAAAGAGAAAGTTTCCATGGGAAACTTGAAGGATCTTTTACTTTGTTTTATCTTGTAAGCCCAAAAGAGGCAAAGAAAAGAAAAAGAAAAAAAAGAGACAAAAGAAAAGAAATAAAATGTTTGACTAATAAATGTTTGTTTCTCTTTTGTTTAAACGAATTTAAATTCTAAGATCCTTGAAAACATTGCATATACATTTCATTCATAAACATTGCATAACAGGTTCACATAACAGGTTTCTCATCTCCTAGCTGTTTATTTCAGTTAGAAGGGATGAATTCCAAAACAAGCATCAAGAATCTCGAAGCACAAAACGCCCAAGTTCAGACAGCAATTTTGGAGCTAACAAAGGGGCAACAGGAACTGAAAGCCCTGATGACCAAGAAGAAAAAGAAGCCCAAGGGATCTGTAGGTTTAAGCCACCTCGTAAGGAAAGTCAGAGTCCCAGCTAGGATGCCCAGAAAAGCGCCAATCCCTGAAGTAGTCGGTGAAGGTGATCAAGAAGACAATCACAGCAACCAGGGTTCTGCCAAACTCTCTCTCTCTCTCTCTCTATCTCCTGACGAAGAAGATTATCACTCCGAAGACGAACAGGGTGATAGTAAATACCAGCAGTTGGAAGAACGCATGAAAGCTATGGAGATACAGAAAATACCTGGTTTAGACTTCAATGATCTTGGACTTGTCTCAGATATTGTTATCCCTCCAAAGTTCAAAGTTCCTGTCTTTGCAAAGTATGATGGAGCCTCTTACCCAAAGTTGCATCTAAGATCCTATGTGAGAAAGATACTACCTCATACGGCAGATAACAAATTGTGGATTCATTTCTTCCAAGAAAGTCTGTCGGGTACTCAACTCGAGTGGTACTACCAACTAGAAAGTGCAAAAGTACACACCTGGGAAGATTTGGCTGCTGCCTTCTACAAACAGTATCAATACAACGCTGACCTTGCACCAACCCGTACTCAACTACGAGGCATGACCATGGCACCAAAAGAAAGTTTCAAAGAGTATGCACAAAAGTGAAGAGAACTAGCTGGAAGGGTTCAACCTCCCTTATCTGATCGCGAGCTGGTCGACATGTTCATTGGCACTTTAACTGGCCCTTTCTACAGTCATTTGCTGGGAAGCTCATCGTCAGGTTTCACTGACCTAATATTAACTGGAGAGCGTGTCGAAAGTGGCATTCAAAGTGGAAAAATTCAAGTAGGCTCCTCCTCTGGTACTACAAAGAGGCCCATCAGTGGGAGAAATGAAGTCAATACAGTGCACAGTCAGAAAAGTCACCAATCTGTATGGGCTGTTCTGATCTCTGCATCTGCACCTCAAAAAGATCAACCGCCGAAGTATACGCGTCGACCAGATGCACCGAGAAGGAACTTTACTAGAATCAATATGCCAATCTCTCAAGCATTGCAGCACTTGTTAAAAGCAAATCTGATTACATTGAAAGATCCTCCGAAGAATGTCAACACTTCCTCTCCTAGTTATCGCCCCGACGCAACATGTACATACCATTCCAACTGTCCAGGACATGACGCAGATCACTGTTGGGCCCTGAAAAATAAAATCCAAGACATGATAGATGCTGGGGAAATTGAATTCGATCCTCTAGAGACTCCAAATGTTATCACTGCGCCTATGCCAAAACATGACAAGACCGTTAATGCTATCATGGACACTGTTTATATCTATGATGTGAGAGAACTGTCAACTCCGCTCCTTGAAGTCAAAAGAAAGCTAATACAAGCTGGTTTATTTCCAGGTTGTGACCCTGATTGCTTTTATTGCGCACACTTACCCAATGGTTGTGAAAATCTGAAAGGAGGAATTCAAAAGTGGATGGATCGTCGTATCATTATGTTTGAGAAACTTCCTTCTATAGACAATTTGTGCGAAGTTTTTTCAAATGGGATGAAGATAGAGGACGTCTCAGTGATTTCTAACATACCATTGAAAATCCCTACCAAGGCTCCCTTCAAGATTTTTGCTGCACCCAGAGTAGCATCTGTAATCATCACCATTCCGGCTCCATTTCCATATTCCTCAGACAAAGCTGTCCCGTGGAGTTATGACGCTAGTGTTTATGTCCATGGATTTAAACAAGACACCTTGACTGAAGAGGCCGTGAATTTTACTAATCCAGCTGTTGATAATATTGTGGGAACTAGTAAAATTACAAGAAGTGGAAGGATCTTTTCACCAGAAATTTCTCCAAATGTTGCTGCTAATCCAGTCCAGGTCCCAGTTCCTAATAAAAATATCAACGCTCGAGGCAAAGGGCCGCTAGTTGAACCAGTTCAAGTACCTGTTGAAGTCACTGTTGAAGATCCTTTGAGGCAAGAAATGGAGGAAATATTGAAAATCATCTGCAAAAGTGATTACAATATTGTCGAACAACTGGGGCACACTGCTTCAAAGATTTCAATGATGTCTCTGCTAAAGTATTCAGAAGCTCATGCCAAGGCCCTGATGAAGTTCTTGAAAGCTGCACATGTACCACAAGAGATTTTAGTCGACCAATTTGAAAATTGTGTTGCCAGTCTAACAGTGGATAACGGTCTCGGTTTCTCTGATGCTGATTTAACCCCTGCTGGGAAAAATCACAATAAAGCCCTGCACATCTCTATCGAATGTAACGGAACCACTTTGTCTCATGTGCTGGTAGACAATGGTTCCTCGTTAAATGTGTTACTAAAAGTAGTACTGGAAAAACTTGACTTCGAAGGAGTTGTGTTACAACCAAGCGATGTTGTGGTAAGAGCCTTCAACGGGTCAACAAGAACAGTACACGGAGAAGTGAAGCTCCCAATCAGAGTGGGCTCTCAGATCTTTGATTCTACCTTTTACGTGATGGAAATTCATCCAGCGTACTCCTGTTTACTAGGACTCCCTTGGATACATGGGGCAAGTGCTGTAACTTCTACCCTGTATCAGAAGTTAAAATATCCGGTAAAAGGCAAGGTCGTCACAGTTTATGGCGAAGAAGAATATGTGGTTAGCCACCTGAGTAACTCCAAGTATGTTGAGATGGACGGTGAATTCATCGAAACCCCCTGCCAATATTTTGAGGTGGTCCCTCCAGATGTCTCTACTGCCAAACATATTTCTGCTACTCCTGCTACAAGAATAACTCCAACTATGGCTTCTCTCAAAGATGCCAAAGCTATGATCGAAGAGGGTGGTTGCACAGTATGGGGACAACTCCTTGATGTACCTTATAAGTTCGATAAGCTAGGTCTGGGCTATGATAATGGAACTGAGAAGAATGATCAAAGTCCTCGTTCTGGAGGATTAATGTCACATTTCATCAGCCAAGGAGTAAATGCTATTGAAGACGACCAAGTTCCACCCGTTTCCAAGGAGGTTTGGGATACTTTGGGAGAACCAAGCGGCAGGTACGACTTTCTAGTGAAGTACACTGCTCCTCAAAGTTCTTTTATTGCCATTGAAGACATTGTCCCAACTAGATGGGATGATCAGTTCGAAGATTACAAAAGTCTCACAAGTTCCATTACTGAGCAATACCAAAGTCCACCTAGTCCAAAAGAAGTCTGGGATACGCTGGGAGAACCAAGTGGCAAGTACGACTTTATGGTGAAGTATTCCGCTCCCCTGAGCTCGCAAATCACTATTGAAGACATCACCCCAACTGGATGGGATGAACATTTCGAAGACAATATGACACTCACAAGCCCTGTCACTCATGAAGAATTCTGGGAAACGCCAAATGACGAGAATGATTTTCTGGCAAAGTACACTACTACCCAGAGTGCACAAGTCTCTATCAAAGACATCATCCCAACTGGATGGGACGATCTTATCGAGTATCTCTCTCAACCAACAGAGGTACCTCAATCTGGGCTCTCGTATCCAGCAGAGTATCTTGCTCATTCTCAAGGATCAACAGCTCATCTCGTCACCAAAGAAGTCAATGTTGTGGAAGACGAAGAAGATAACTGCAACTGGAGCAACTGGATATTCCCTACCCATAACAATGGATTGAACAACTGGGAAGCCGAAGATGTTATCTCCTTTGATCAGGAGTAAATGCAATTTCCTGTTTTCGTTATCTATATGTTCAAAAATAAAAATGGTTCTTGTACTATCGAACCATGAAATTAAAAGCCAGGTGCCTTGCCCGAAGCACACTGGTCCTTTTTATAAGGGTTTGTCATACCATGATCATATGTTCATTCAATAAAATCATGGGACGTTTGCATATTCAAATTTTGCGATCCTTTTGTTTCTTTCTTTACTTTATTCATTTTCAAATAGCTATGTGTTCTTACACACACCCACATAATAAATGCAGATTCACATTCACTCTGGATCCTGTTGATAACGACTCTGTTATTGCCAGTCATGACTTTGAAAATCCGATCTACCAAACTGAGGACGAAAGTGAGGAAGATTGTGAAGTACCTAGGGAACTTGCAAGGCTATTAGAACAAGAGGAAAGGACTATACAGCCGCATGAAGAAACAATTGAGGTTATCAACCTGGGCAGTGACGAAGAAAAGAAAGAAGTCAAGATAGGGGCTGATTTAGAAAATAGTGTCAAGTAAAGACTGATTCAAATGTTACAAGACTACGTTGAGATATTCACTTGGTCCTATGAAGATATGCCTGGCCTCGACACGGATATTGTGGTCCATCGCATGCCGATCAAAGAAGGGAGCACTCCAGTTAAGCAGAAACTGCAGAGAAGTAGGCCCGATATGTCCAAGAAGATTAAAGACGGGGTTGAGAAGCAATTCAATGATGGTTTTCTAAAAGTTGTGAGTTATCCTCCATGGATAGCAAACATCGTACCTGTGCCTAAAAAAGACGGGAAAGTTAGAATGTGTGTAGACTACAGAGATCTGAATCGGGCAAGCCCCAAAGATGATTTCCCTTTACCTCACATCGATGTACTGGTTGACAATACTGCACAATGCAAGGTATTTTGCTTTATGGACAGATTCTCAGGTTATAACAGAATCAAGATGGCGCCCGAAGACATGGAGAAAACAACCTTCAATCCACCCTGGGGAACCTTTTGTTACAAAGTAATGCCCTTTGGTTAAAAAAATGCAGGAGCAACGTATCAGCGTGCAATGGTAGCTCTGTTCCATGATATGATTCATCAGGAAATAGAGGTTTATGTGGATGATATGATTGCAAAGTCCAACACCGAAGAAGAACATCTGGGTCATCTGCACAAGCTGTTTGACAGACTCAAGAAGTACAGGTTCCGACTGAATCCGAACAAGTGTACCTTTGGAGTAAGATCCGGTAAACTCTTAGGTTTCATCGTCAGCAGCAAGGGTATCGAAGTTGATCCTGCCAAGGTCAAAGCCATTCAAGAAATGCCCATACCCCGTACCGAGAAACAAGTCAGAGGATTCTTGGGACGTCTGAACTACATCGCCAAATTTATTGCCCATATGACTACTACTTGTGTGTCAATCTTCAAATTGTTGAAGAAAGATCAAGTGGAAAGATGGAACGACAAATAGCCAATTAGCCTTTAATAAGATCAAAGAATTGTAAATACAAGATCACACTCACAAAGATGTTTTTGATTCATGGCAAACTCAACAAGCATACAAGCAACAAGGCACAAGCAGAAGAACTCAAAGAAAAGCAAGCATTGGTCACTCATGACAGAGCAGGTCGACCTACTATGCATATAGGTCGACTCAACACAAGCAAAATAAGAGGAACTCAGAAAAATAGCAGTCAGGTCGACCTACTCCCAACCCAGGTCGACCTAAAATGAAGAAATTTACATATCACTCTGCTAGGTCGACCTACACAACAACTAGGTCGACCTAATCTAAGGAAAGGTCCCCAAAACGCATCTGAAGTGGATTCTGGTCGACCTACTTCTTTAACAGGTCGACCTAACTGGGAACAAATGACATCCAAAGGATATGCAGCTTTGTTAGGTCGACCTAAGCACTACAAGAGGTCGACCTGTTTGATCAAAAATGCCAAAATTTCTGGTTTTCTCTGCTCCAACTGATAAGCTCACATATATATTGTCCAAGATTCATTATTGCTCATCAACACCAACAACTGAAAGATACACAAAGGCTTCTCATCTTCGTTCTTCATCATCTCCAACACAATTACACATAATCATTCTTGTGTTGAGGGTTAGTGATCGAGTTCGATAACGTCCATGGAACGGAATTGAAGATTCCTAGTGGGTGAAGATTTGTGGGGTTCTTGGTGAATAAAATCTGAGGGTTTTGTCCTCCAAGATAGGTGAATTTTGGGGGTTTTTATCAAGAAGCTTCATCAAGGATCCAGCTGAGTGTGAAGATTGAAGAACAAGTGTTCGAGCAATTCAAGACACTGCAGAAAGGGATCAAAGTGAAGCTCTTGGAAGACCTTAATCTGACTCAAGATTAAGGGGGAAGAAGATTCAAAGGATCTACAAATTTGGTTTATTGTTTATCGCTTTGTTATCTTCTTTGTATAAACTGCTTTCAACATTAATGGAAGATTTCCCAATTTCAGTTTGGAATTGGGGGCAGACGTAGTTGTAGCGAGGACGATCAACGAACTGCCTAAACAAATATCGTGTTCTTGTCGCTTTTATCTTTTCATTTACGTTCTGTTCATATTTGGTTATAATTGCAAATTGATCAACGATTCAAGTGTTAAAATTGTGAATTAAGAACTTGTATAAACACCACAATTCATCACACATTGAATCACTATCAATTTGATCATTATCACCAAGTGTTTGTGTTTTTGCTTCTTTCACTATTACTGCATTGCAAACATCGTTCATCATATAAGAAGTTAATCGTTTTTCATTAGAGCGACATATTGATTCTATAGGGTATTCTCTTATCGTTTATCTCAAGCTATTTAGTGGTTTTAACACATATACAATCGTTTCAATAGTGGTTCGGAATAGACGCGAGTCGATTCAGAACCGCTTTCGCTTAAAGTTCAATTAATTCCGAAAAACTATGTGAGATCTATTCACCCCCCTCTAGATCCTTAGGCCAGCGTCTAACAAGAATATCTTCAAAAACCACCAATCTTGTTACCACCAGTGGAAGGAAGACCTCTGATAATGTACCTAACAGTTTTAGAAGATTCAATGGGGTGTGTACTGGGGCAACATGACGAGTCTGGCCGAAAAGAGCATGCAATCTACTATCTTAGCAAAAAGTTTACCGATTATGAAACAAGATACTCACTGCTCGAGAAAACTTGCTGTGCCTTGGCATGGGCGGCTCGCCGGCTAAGACAGTGTATGCTAAACCATACCACTTTGCTGATCTCCAAAATGGATCCTATCAAATATGTGTTCGAAAAACCTGCTCTCTCTGGAAGAATAGCAAGGTGGCAAATGATCTTAACAGAGTATGACATCCAGTACACTTCACAAAAGGCAATCAAAGGAAGTGTGGTAGCTGATCATCTGGCTCATCAAGCAGTGGATGACTATCAAGCGTTGAACTTTGACTTCCCAGATGAAGATATTATGCTAATTACTGACTACGAACAACAAGGACTGGAGGAAGGACCCGAGCCAGGATCCCGATGGACTATGGTTTTTGATGGAGCCTCTAATGCGCTTGGCAATGGCATCATAGCTGTGATCATTTCTCCTACAGAAGGACATACACCATTCACTACCAGATTATGTTTCAACTGCACTAACAATATAGCCGAGTATGAAGCATGTATTCTGGGTCTCAAAGCTGTAATCGATCTGAGAATCAAGTTCCTGAAGGTCTATGGAGACTCGGCCCTTGTAATTTATCAAGTTAAAGGGGAATGGGACACGAGGCACCCGAATCTAATTCCTTACAAATAATATGTGTTGAGTTTGATTCCTTACTTTGAAGAAATCACTTTTGAAAATATCCCGCGAGAAGAAAATCAACTAGCTGATGCCCTAGCTAGCATGTCATCTATGTTCAAACTCTGTGGGACAATGAGGCGCCAATGATTACCATTTACAGACAAGATGAACCAACCTATTGTAATGAGATTAATACCGAAGGAGTGGAAGAAAAACCATGGTTCCATGAAGTAAAAAGATATCTCGAAGCCCAAGAATATCCTGAAGGGGCATCTGTCATACCCCAATTTTTGACCTAAGATACCACCTCATATCATTGCATATGCATCATTTGCATCTCTAACAAATTGCATAGCTTGTGTTTGTTACTTGTGACTCAGCAGGGTTTAATCAGGAAATCACTCATCAGTACAAGTAACAATCAATTAGGGTTTTGTTCTCCCTTCATTTCAAAAGAACTATCTTCATCAACAATCAACATTTGGTCCCCAGAGATTCATTTCAACAAACTCAACAGCTTTGAATCGACTGAATTAGGGTTTTGACTGAAGACAGCATGCTCTTGACTTTTGCTCAGGGTTTGACCTAATGACTTGGGACATGACCTCAAGACCCCAAGTGCATCATTTTGGCCTAATCCATTGGCTCATAACATCTCCTACACAAAGATTGATCAGACAAATCCTCAGATCAGAGTTTTGAACTATCAGGGACTGAAATCAGGGATCACATTTGGGAAACCCTAAAAACCCCCAGGGAGTCAATCAAAGGTTTCAATCATCTTCAAATAATCCCTATGACATCCAATGGAAATTGTGTCTCAATTCAAGATCCATAGTCATCAATTTGTGTTCATTTGAAGTGTGCCATTTTCAATTTGTGCGATTCAAGAGATTAGTTTGGAATTTGTTCAAAGAATTGGCATGTGGGTTTGTCATTGATGAAAGAAAGTGTTTCATATGGATTGCTTGGAATTTAGAACAAATTCAAAATTATCCATAAGGATTTCTTCAAGGTTTGCAAAAAAGGAAAAGACATTATCCATTTTGAGTTCATTTTGAAAGAATTGCTTCAAGTATGGTTCTAAAACCATAAATTCAAGAATTAAAAGTTCATTGGTGCAAGAACATTCTTCACATTACTTCAAGGATTTTTTATTCAAGAATATTCAATATTCATGGTTCATACAACTTCATTCAAGGATTTTTAAAGGAAATTCAAACATTCAAAAATGAAGTTCATTCTTTACAAAGTTCCAAATTTCCAAATGAGTTACAAATGGACTTTATCTAAAGTTCAAGAATTACATCATTTCAAAATTCCATTCATTTTCAAGAATACAAAGTTTCATTCATACAAAGTTGGAATTACAAGGAAAAGAAAAAATAAAACTTCAAAAGCAATTCTTGAATTCTTCAAGTCTTCATTCTTCAAGATCAAATTTCTTCATGCTTTTCTTCAAGGTCCTCATGTAACATGAAAAAGAAACATAAGGGGGGTGAATTTAGCAAAAGAATAATTCAAGACAAAAAGGGGTGTATTTAACAAAAGAATAATTTCAAGACAAAAAAGAGATCAAAGAGAGATTTTTTTTCCCACTTGCATAAGAAATATCTCATGAAGAATATTCTTGCAATCATTACAATTTGCCAATCAAGTTTATTATCATCCAAACATGCCCTTAACTTTTCCTATAAATAGAAGGCCTCATTTCATTGCAAATCACACCAAAGCTACTATACTACTAGCTTTCTCATTTCTCTCTTTTCTCTCATAGTTTTCAAGTTTCTTGGCAAGAAGAAGCAATTCTTCAAACCAAAGAAAACCACTTGAGAAGTGAGAATTCCTAGTTACAAAGTTCCATGGTTTGAAGGGGAGTGAAGAAGAAATTCTTCATACCTTGGTGGAGAGTTCCAACTTGAAGGCCATCTTCAAGTCTCCCTAATATCCAAAGAGGTGGTGGTCATCTTCATCAAAGGATCCTACAACAACAAGAAAAGTTGTTAGAGATTGTTAAGTAACAATTCAAGGTTGTTAGTAACAATAAAGAATTCAAGGCATATCTCAACGATAGTCCGGCGAAAACCTCATCGCCGTAGGTAAGTTAATTTCACTCTTACTCTCAATATTGTTGTTGCTATGAACATGTTTCTCTGTTAAAACAAAATTTCCAGAAAAAAAAAAGAGAAAGCATATGTTATTATCATAAAAAAGAAACCAATTGTGTCATGGAGAACGAAATTGAGTAAAATACACAAATTCGAAGACTGTTGTTGTTGCTGCAAGTGAAAAAAAACGCAGAGACAACAACAACAAAGTCCCGGTTCAGCAGCAACATCAACAACGCAACAATAGCTTGCAACGAATTTCCAGAAGCATTCGGTAATAAAAAACGCAAAGGCATGGCAGAGGGGGGTCGAATTCATACCTGTAAAAAACCGACGCCGAAATTGATCCACCGGACTTGCTCCGGCCAGCAGTCGCCGGAATCCAAAGCTCTCCGAAGTTGCTTCGGCCATGTAAGTATGCCCTTCCCTTTTCTCAAATTGTTCGATGCTATCAGTTTCTTTACAATTGGTTGATCATCAATTTATCTCAAATCATATAAATCCTTTTCCAAACAACATTTAATTTGAGTTTAGGTTTTATGATGAAAAAAACTGAAATTAATTAACAAAAGAGTTCACAAACCTGAGACATGGATTCGAATGAAAACCGAACATCCCTTGTGTTCTGCTTCCATTATTTGTTTGATGATTGAGATAACCATGGTTGAATTTCGATTAGAGCAAGAAGAAAGAGTCACTGTTGTCACCATCTTCGCGAGAGCGGAGAGAACTTGCGTGAGCGATTGAGAGAGAACAGAAGCCACTGTTGTTGTTTGTTTACAGAGCACCGAGTGAAAAATCGATGTTGTTGATCCGAGCGAAATCGAGAGACAAGGGAGAAGGTTCCTCACTGTTTATTCCTTTTTTGCGTGAGATTGAGAGAGGGAAAGAAGAGAGGCGCTGCCTCTGTTAGTTCAGGGTTTTCTCCAAAACCCAGCAGCTTGTGATTAAAGGGTGGATCCGGGTCACACTGACCCGACCCGGTCCGGCCCAGTTTTCTTTTTATTTTATTTCAGTTCTCTCCAATTGAGCCTACACCTCCAATCTGATTTTAATACCT
Source organism: Vicia villosa (assembly GCF_029867415.1). Lineage (NCBI taxonomy): Eukaryota > Viridiplantae > Streptophyta > Magnoliopsida > Fabales > Fabaceae > Vicia > Vicia villosa. The sequence continues at coordinate 55,119 of NW_026705938.1, read as the reverse complement.
CCTGGCCCAATCTTCTCTTTTTCTTATTTATATTTTAATTTCCTTTTAGTTTCTTTTTATTTTCATAGAAAAAAGACTTAATATTTTATTTTAATATAGGATATAGTTTTATCTTCTAAATCCTTATTAAAAATGACAAAAAATATGTTTTTTAATATTTTCATATGTTCATAAGTATGTTTTTTATAAATTCTTATTAAAACAACAAAAAAAATATATTAGATGCATATTTAAGTTTGTGTTTCTAATTATTTTATCTTCTCATGAAAAAACCACAAAAATATCTTCTTTTAGAATTAATTTTTATTTGAATTTGATATTTTCATATAATTTTTGTATAGTTAATCATTTAATTTTCTATTTGATTACTATTACATTTCACTTGAATTTTCTAACTTCATCCGAGACTTCGAGATTATTTCTCTGTTGTCTCTGTTTTGTCTGTTTGTTTGGTCTTCCATTTGCAGTAGAAGTCCATAAACAATTACTGGATGATCATGGAATGCTGTAAGCTGTGAGCTTATCTGACGTTCTATTCTGCTGGTGAGGATGCTTAACATCTGTTTAAATCTTAATTTATTCCAAGCATACCACTTGAGGATCAAGGTAACACCTCAAACTCAGAAATCCAATTTTCTCATTCTTCGAGGTAAGCCTAAAACTCAATCAACTGTTTTTACAACAGTAATCAATTCACTTTCAAATCACCCATTGTTTTTCAAAACAGTGGGGCCTCTCGAATATTAGAGAGTATAAGACCCACTCTTTTTCCTTTTTACAGTTTTTCTTTGTACAGAAAACTCTTTCAAAACAATACCTTTCAAAACAATCTTCAAACAGTTTTTCAAAAGCGAAACCTCGCGCTCTGTTAATAAAGCAATCAACCATGTTTTGTAAATAAAACATGGGCCTCCACGTAGGTATAAGCCCCAAGCCCTTTTGTACATACCCATTCCAGTACATGAAATTAGGTATTTCATTGTACGCCTTTTTATACATACACCTTTTTGTACATATCTCGATCAATCTGATTTTTAACTTTGAATAACAAATCAAAAATGAAGGTTTTTCTTTAAATCTTCCCAAAAATATACCATGGGCCTCCATGTAGGTATAAGTCCCAAGCCCTTTGTAAAAACCTGTTTACATAACTTTGAATGAACTCAAGCGGACCTCTCCCCGAGTGTGAGTCCCGAGCCCCTGTGTATACAAATGGATCATGCTTACAGGTATATTTCCTTCATAAACTCCATTATATACACACACTTTGTCATATATATATAATTGTTCATACCTGTTCATGTTTGTTAATACTTGTTCATGTTTGTTCATATATGTGATATGTGTGCTTGTTCAACTTAGTACAACACTAGGTTCCCCATAGCCTCCTATTGGGCTTCGTGCAAAGAATCTCCCTAGTTTAGGTTAGGACATAGAGTATGGTTTCCCGGTGAAATCGCTCTAAGAGCTCAGACCAACTATACCATGCCTCCCCTTGGGCTTTGTACAAACGAGTGACCCTCCCATAGCCTCCTCTTGGGCTTACAATGCAAGGACCCTGGATTGTCCCTCCCATAGCCTCCTCTTGGGCTTACAATGCAAGGACCCTCGGATAGCCTCCTCTTGGGCTTCGTACAAGGACCCACGGGCTTCTTATAAGCATCCCCAATATCCAAAACAAATACCCTAGGAGATTAGACATTTATCATCTCTATGATAGGAGTATCTCTTCTATATCATCACAAACAATCAATCAAACTTTTTTGCCACAAGGCTGGCTAATCAATCAAACCTTTTTTGCCACAAGGCTGGCTAATCAATCAAACCTTTTTGCCACAAGGCTGGCTAATCAATCAAACCGTTTTGCCACCATACTGGCTGATTAATCAAAGTTTTTTGTCACAAGGCTGACTTCATTGAAACTTTTGCCACGAGGCTGGCTGATTAATCAAAACTTTTTGTCACAAGGCTGACTTCATTAAAAGTTTTTGCCACAAGGCTGGTTAAACAAAAACATCTTTATCATTCTAAGCACCCTAAGTGGCATGGCCCCGGGCTTATAATGAAAAGATTTTCAAACAAAATCAAACAGATGTATGTGATGATATAGATTAGATACATCGAACATTTAGATGACATTTGTCTCTTTTCCTTTGCTTCCACTAGCATAAGTGGGAACTACGATTGCTCTGACTTTCTCAACATCCCTTTGAGAATACGTAGGCACAAGGTCGATCCTTGGCGAGCAAAATAAAACAAAAAAAACCATTCAAACCTTAGCACCCATAGACCCCGAGCTACAGATGCTCTGATTCCCTCTAGGGGATATGTATGCAGAGGATCGCGATGATCTTTGCGAGCATAATCAAACAAACACCTTAGGTCCCACCTCTTTCTCACAAGAACCTCCACCATAACAAGAATGGAATAAACAAAACAAAGAAACCTATAGAGTACTATAGATACGTTGGGTGCTAATACCTTCCCTTTGTATAACCAACCCTCTTACCCAAGATCTCTCCCCCACTTTTAAGGTTATTGCAACTTTTTTCCTTTTCCTCTTTTGGAAACAATAAAAAGTTTGGTCCGTACAAAAGAAAAATCATTTTTTTGAGCACTCGAGCCCAAAGAAGGCATCAGGTGTCTCATCCCAAAAAAAAGACAACGATTTTTCCCGCGACAGCATCCATTAACGATAGAAAGTTTCTAAGAAGATTTGCTGCTAAATTCTTTCTAAGTAATGGAATCCTGTACAAACGCAACCATGACTCGACTTTTCTTCGTTATGTGAACAAGAAGGAAGCGGAACAGATTATGGAAGATATACACGATGGTGCCTTTGGTACTCATTCAAGTGGACATACAATGGCTAAAAAGATTCTGAGAGCAGGTTACTACTGGTCTACCATGGAGACAGACTGCCATCATCACTCCATAACTTATCACAAATGCCAGATATATGCCGACAAAGTACATGTACCTCCAGTCCCATTATACGTTCTGACGGCTCCTTGGCCTTTTGCAATGTGGGGAATCGATATGATTGGAGAAATCAAGCCTACTGCCTCCAACGGACATCGTTTTATCCTGGTCGCTATTGATTACTTCACCAAATGGGTAGAGGCAGCCTCGTTTGCTTCTGTCACCAAGAATGTTGTGGCCTAGTTTATCAAGCACAATCTCATTTATCGGTATGGCATCCCTGAAAGGATCATCACAGACAATGGCACAAATTTAAACAACAGGATGATTACCAAACTCTGCACGCAGTTCAAGATCAAACATCATAATTCATCCCCATATGGACCAAAGATGAATGGCCCGGTAGAAGCTACCAACAAGAACATCAAAAAGATCATACAAAAGATGACAATAACCTACAAAGACTGGCATGAGCAAGGTTGTCAAACTCGCGAGTCTACTCAGACTCGTAAAGGGTCCATAGACTCGACTCGTAGACTCGACTCGCAAACTCGTACGAGTCTATGGAAAATCAAAAATGACTTTCAAAACCTGTAAGTGACACATATATGACACACTCTTAAATTTTTACACTTGTAAATACCTCATATATGGCACAAATATATATAATAGAACACCAATTAACATTAAAATTTAAATTTCATACTCTATAACAAATTTCTTAGCAAAAAAACTCAAAAATAAAACAAATAAAATAGCAAAGTGTGTAGTTAAAGACTTAAAGTACTAATATCCTAATTGGCTACTACATAAAGCAAAAAAAAAATTATAAAACAAATATGCTAATGATTTCAATCATCAAAAGTTCCCGTGAAATCATCACCACCAATATCATCACCATCTTCTTCATCGGTATCTTGAGTATCATCGTCAAACTATATCCCAGATTAATCAACTTCATCATTAACCATTGTTAGATTGCTTCAAGTTCCACTTCCACCTAACTCAACATTGTCATCCCACCACTGCATAACATTAATAACAACAACACCAGCTTACACAACATTATTAACAATAACATCATCTTGCTCAATAATAACTGCAGTTTGCACGTTTTCTTCATCAGGATATTCAGTTATCCATTCATCATCTGAATGAATATCTTAATATGAAAGAACAACACTCTTTAATTTTCCTTTTCTACTTTTCAACTTCAAATTGCATATGGCATAAACCAAATTATTATCTTTTTCATGCAACATATTTCTTCTCTTTGAATGAACTTGCAAAGTAAATATTAAGTCAACTCAATGTTTCTAAAAAAAATAAAGTTTATGAACAGACAAATAACAATTACCCCAATTCCATTCACAACCAGAGGAGCTACAAGTTAAGCTTTGGACGTGAATTGCAAACCTCTTTAATTCTGGAGTCATATCTCCATAGAAATCTCATACTAGAGACTAGGAGAGAGAGAGAGAGAGAGAGAGAGAGAGAGAGAGAGGCTTTCTAATTCTTGTACAACCAAAACAAAATCAGGATTTTAAAAAATAAAAAATAATTTTTTTGGGGGAATTTGAACCTTTATTGGTTTAAAAACAAAATTAAAAAGAAACTTATAGACTCGTAAATTCATGATAGACTCGCGAGTCTATACGAGTTTGTGCGAGTCTACCCCAGTTTACTCGAGTCTATCAAAAAATGATTCTATGTGCGAGTCTACTCGTTTATTCTTCTTAGACTCGTAAACTCGTACGAGTTTACGAGTCTACCCGCGAGTTTGACAACCATGGGCATGAGATGTTACCTTTTGCTCTTCATGGTTATCGCACATCAGCGCGTACTTCAACAGGGCAACTCCATTTTCCTTAGTCTATGGTATGGAGGCAGTTCTTCCAATTGAAATTCAGATTCCTTCCCTATGGATTATGAAAGAAGCCAATCTAGACGAAGATGATTGGATTCAGACTCGGTTGGACCAGATAAATTTGATTGTTGAGAAGAGGCTCGCAGCTATTTGTCATGGTCAGTTGTACCAGAAACGTATGATCAAAGCCTTCAACAAGAAAGTCAAAAGTCAGGCATATCAAACTAGTGATTTAGTTGTCAACGCATCATTTTACCACAGGGTGATCCTAGAGGCAAGTGGACTCCCACTTATGAGGGACCATTTGTAATCAAAAAGGTATTCTCCGGCGGAGCCATGTTGCTTACCACTATGGATGGCGAGGATTTCCCACACCCTGTAAATGCGGACATAGTCAAAAAGTACTTCGCTTAAAGAAAAGCTCGCTAAGTTGAAAACCTGAAAGGGCGACTTAGGCAAAAATGAGCGTCTTGGTGGATTGAAAAACCTGAAAGGGCGATCCAGGCAAAAATAAGAGACTAAAAAAATAATAATTATCCCGGTAGGCTGAAAACCTGAAAAGGCAGCCTAGGCAAAAGTTAGCGAATAAAGCGTACGACTATGTCCTGTTTGGCTACCTACTCACCTTCAAGGTTCAACACATCAAGGCACCAATCAGTCCAATCACTTTCTTCCAACAAGTGAGGGATGAGATACTCGAAGACAGATTGGCAATAGCAGAGTTGAAACTTGACTGGATTGTTTTCACATAGCTATTTCCCTTTATAAGTACTTTTCAAAGTTTTATGACAACTTCCTACTACTAGGATTTTTGTCTCCTTGTACTAATCCGCCTATTATGGCTCTCTTTCAAAATCAATACAGTTCATGCTCAAAATCAATGTTTTCAATTTTTCTGTTTTGAACGCGTAAACGTCCCAATGATAATTTTGAATGAACATATGCATTTGAATATGATTGATGTTTATAAGAAAAACAGGAATAGCAGTCAGGTAATGTCCCAATCATCTGGACATCATCCCGAAATTAGCATCAGAAGAAAAGCTCCCCAACAGAGATACGTTTCTCAGCAGATTCCTCAATGAGATTTTTCTCTCCAACAAAGTGATTTGAGGAACCTTATTCCCCAGCAGAGCTGTTCAAGATCACTATCCCTAGAAGGCGTGATCCTCCACACCAAGGTTTGATCAAATAGTGCATCGGAGGATTACACATCTTTCTTATTCCCATTCAAGGTGCATCAAAATCAGAAAATTACCTTCATCCTTAAGCGGTAGTCAAAGATCCCTCAACAGAGCATCCTGGTCCGTGAGGAAGTTCCCCCAGCTGAGTATACTCGAACAAGATAGCAAAGATCTTCAACGATCATAATGCCTTCGTTTCCAAAATAACAAGCAGGGATTTATTTTCCCAACCAGAAGTTTGATACGCTCTAAACTGCATAAGTCATGTCCATACATCATACATCATACACATATTCATACATAGCATATAATGTTTCATGACAAACGCATACATAACATGCACGGTTCTCATTAAGATTGAGAATCTCAACATATACATTACATGCATCATGACATTGCATGTCACTAACTTTGCTTTTCAGGTGGACGAATATCCTCAGCAAGTTATTCTCAATCACATGCAATATTCTCCTGGGTTCTGTCCAGACAAGTATTCCTCTCAGATATAATCAAACCAAAGATTCATTCTGAAGAGCTCTCTTTTTTTCAAATCACCTATCAACTCAAAACAAGCAAAGCAGATACGGTCTAATGGTGATTCATTTTGACGCTGCCAGACTATACTACAGTCGAATAAACAACTCCAAATCCTTTAGATCTAAGTCGATACCTTGGACGGTTCCTTAATGATCTACCTTCAGATCTAAGTTGATACCTTGAACGGTTCCTTAATGATCTACCTTCAAGATTTAAGTTGATACCTTGGACGGTTCCTTAATGATCTACCTTCAAGATTTAAGTTGATATATTGGACGGTTCCTTAATGATCTACCTTCAAGATCTAAGACAATACCTTGGACGGTTCCTTAAAGCAATCAATCTTCAAGATCTAAAAGCGGACACCTCGGACGGTTCTGTAACGATCAACCTTCGAGATCTAAAAGCGGACACCTCGGACGGTTCTGTAACGATCAACCTTCGAGATCTAAAAGCGGACACCTCGGACGGTTCTGTAACGATCAACCTTCGAGATCTAAAAGCGAACACCTCGGACGGTTCTGTAACGATCAATCTTCAAAGATCTAAAAGCGGATACCTCGGACGGTTCTGTAACGATCAATCTTCAAAGATCGAAAAGCGGATACCTCGGACGGTTCTGTAACAATCAACCTTCAAAGATCTAAAGCGGATACATCAGACGGTTCCACAATGATCAACATTCAAAGTCTAAAGCGGAAAAACTTTGGACAAGTTCCGTAACGATCAGCCTCCAAGATTTAAAACAGTAACCTCGGACGGTTCCGTAACGGTCAACGCAGAGGTTTTCAAATCCTTCATCAAGATATAATCAATGGATTCATTCTGATGAACAAATCATCAACACATTCGTTAGATGGCATCTGAAAGCCCATCTCAGGTAATGTTTTGATCTGCCAACAATATTTATCAAGCCACATTCAATGCAATTTCCAACATCACTTTCGGTGGAGGTAAGTGCAAATTTCCAGGGCATCTAAATATTCAATCATCTTCTACCTTCAGATTCCAATCGGTCTCTTCAGGTTTAAGAAGATTGAATAGGGGCAACTGTTATACCCCAAAATTTGCCCGCATTTTTTTTCAAAAGAGAAGGCAACAGACTTCTGTCTAAAAATTTGAAGTTTCATATAACCTTGGATTTTATTTCATAAATATCCTGATTTTATGAATACTCAGTTTTTTTTAGAAGGTTTTGTACGGTATTTTTATTCGCTGTTGAATTTATTCTTACACAAACGCCAAATACTGTTTATCACTTCACACACTGTTTATTTGAGATTTATTTGCAAATAAATAGTACTGACGCAATTGGTACAGAATTAAATTTTTGCAGGCGCAGAGTCCGGGGATTCAGACTGTACTGGTAACAATTAAATTATTATTAGTTTTTTGTTTCCCACTATTTTTTGTACTATATTTCAAATCTCTTTCTTTCAAATCAAATCCTAACTTTATTCCATACATCTTTCTTTTCAAACCCTACCATACACTTTGTTTCAAATCCTACTACCACTCAAATTTTCCTTTTTTGTACGGTATCACTTCACTTCCCAACGTCTCCATCCTTCTTTTTACTCTATAAATACCCCTCATTTTTTCCATAAATTATCACATCAAATTTCACTCATTTCCCAAATTTCTATCTCGTAATTATTTTCTCTTCTTCCCCGGCAAAAATGGCAAAGTGGATGGATACGTTTTTACTTACGGTCATCACTGTTTTGGTGGTAATCATGTCCTTTTTCTGTCTACATAGTCCTGAGAAATGCGGACCTGGGATGTTTACGCTCCCGTGCATCTATATGTTGTTATTTATAGCATGGGTTTTTAATCGTCATACTTAAAGTTTGTCGTATCTTTCGCTTTCAAATAACGTACCGTTCATTATATTTGTAGTATTGTTCGTTATATTATGTAATATTTGTACTGTTAGTATTAAATATTATATTATATTGTCATTTAATTGGCAAGATAATATTATGTGTGTTTATTGCTAGTTAAATATTTATTTCTATGCATTAAATCTTTTTCAAATATTATTATCAGTAATTTCGTTCGCATACGGTATATTTTTATTTATTTGTTATGTTTGTGTTTTTCTAACAACTCACGTAAATAATTTTTCACCATTAACTCAACAAAAACAAAAAGAAAAAATTAACTTTAAGTGTTGAGTTTTCACTTTAACTGTTATGTTAATGCCCGGACAGCTATTTAACAATCAAACCCGCTGACAGCACGATTCTCCGTGTTTTGTATCATCATTCAAATCAATCTTTCACATTTCAAAATTCCAAGATTTTTGTTCTAGAAGTCTTCTGATAATCACATGATCAGCAGAGACTCTACACTGCACAAAAATCAGGTACGCTTAACTGTCTCCTACACAAACAGTCCCTAATTAGGGTTTTTTGTTTTTTTCAGGAGAACAAGTTTTTTTTGAGACCTCAAATGGATTTCATGGATCTCCATATGTCTCAAATTACCATCAGACAAATTTTCAAACTTCGATTCGCTCGGACGCACACTCACAGCTCAAACAGTCAACAGACGACCAGTTTGACCGAAAAGTCAACAGACAGTCAAAAATGAAATTTTTTGTCAACATCCATATTTTTTCAAAAGATTCATCATTTGATCAATGTTTGATCATAATTCATCAAGAAAATTTCAGAAATCAACAAAACCCTAAGTTTCAAAATTAGGGTTTTCTCCTAAAAAGTCAACTGAACTTTGACCAGCCATAACTCTCTCCTCGTTCATTCAAAAAATTCCAACCAAAGCTTATTTTGAAGGAAATTCAATTATCTTTCAAATGAAATTGATCCCATGGTCATTGGGTTTACCATTTGGAAAATATGAACTTAGACATTACAGGTCATTTTCAAAGTCAACAAAAAGTGGTTTTGTGTCAAAGCCCATAACATCAAGATAACTTCTCCAAATGCAAAAAAGTTTCCAAAGTAGCTTATAGAGGACATCTTGAGATTTCTAAAAAGTACAAGAACTCCTTCATATGATCAAAATTGAGGGATTTATGCCTTATTGAATTTGGCTATTTTTTGGGAAAATGCATGAAACTAGCATTGATCAAAATGGTTTTTTTCCAAAAGAGGCCAAGCATGCATGATCCAAACATGTTTCTAATGATGTTAAAGGGCTCCCATGACCAACATTTGGCCCATGACATTTTTGTTTCTTTTTTAATTTAATTTTATTACATTTAAAATTAAATTAAAAAGGAAATGGTTCAAGACAATTATCCAAAGCTTTTGTCCTTAGCTTGAGTCACCAAGATAGCTTAACTTCTGCAGCATAGAGATGTATAGCAGGCCTAGAGCAAGAGGGGTGAAGAAAAATGAAGCCATGGCCAAAGAATTCAAAGCTTTTTATATTAAAAAATTCAAAAGTTCAAAGACAATCAATAATTGTTAGCTTAAGTTTGCAGCACTCTTATTGCTCATAAATAGCTTAGCATACTTCAATAAGTAGAGGACACGAATTCAGAACCAAACATATGCTTGTATCACTCTTGTATCAACTTGAAATTTTCAAAGAAATTTGAATTTTGAATTCTGAGTTTAAGCTGATTTCAATCCAAACTAAACACTCAAACACGATCCATAAGCATCACTGAACCTATCCAAATCAATTTCAAGCTTTGAAACTCACTGAATCGAGCACTATAGCTCACGGTTTGTTCAAACCAAAACCTACCAAAATATAATTATACATGCATATTTAACATGATGTAAACATATATTTGAGTTTAGTTTGCCTCTCTGATCGTTTATGGATAGTTAATTAGAGTTTGGTCACGTATTCACGAAGATACCATTTTAGGGTTCTTGAGCTCTATTTTGGGGTTTTTCGTTAGAGGCAAAATTAGACCAAACTAAGGCCATGGTTGTGATCAGTGAAACATTTGCAACGAAACCATGATCTCGCGCCAAATTTATTTTTAGTCTAACCCCTATTCGTGTTGCACAGGTGTAATAGATATAAGTTTTTTACAGCACCCTGTAAACGAGCGGTGTAAAAAGCCCATCTGATGAAGAAGACGAGACGTGTCTCCCTCCTATTGGCTAGAGGGCGCGCGCGTTTAATTTTTAAAATAATATTTGATTCAGTGCTTTGCAGGTCCTATTGTTACCACGCGCCTTCACTCCAATCACCATCAGATCAACTTGCCAGCTCATCCAACGCCCATGACACGCTAGTCCATACTATGGACTCTCCAGCCAACCACACTTGATCACTTATTTTTTATTTTCTATTTTATTTAGTTTTCCTTTTAAAATAGTTTTAAAAATCAAAAAATTATATTAAAAATATTTTTAGGGTGATAAAATGTTTAATTAATTTTTGACACAAAAATATTTTGTTTTTCTTCATAATTAAAATATTTTGTTTAATTAATTAGATAATATTGTTATATTTATCTTTTAATTATTTCTAACCCATCAAAAAATCAGAAAAAAATATTTTCATTTATTTAAATTAGGTTTATATACTATAAACTAATTTTGTACATATTTAGAATATTTTTCTCTTTAATTTTAATTTATGTGTATAATTATTTGTATAATTATATGTTAATTAGCTTAATAATCTCCAAAACAATTTCAAAAATCCCAAAAAAATTAATTTTATTTTAAAATTAATTAACAAACAACTTGGACATATTTTAGACTTAATTTTTTAGGTTTAAATTTTATTTCTAATTCCTAACCTTTTAATTAAATTAATTATGCATTAATTTTAATTAAAATCAACCATCCAAAAATCCAAAAAAAATTTCCTTTTATCTTATTACAATTTAAACTCATAGATAAGTGTATAGGTTGTCAAATTCATGTAAATAGCGTAGTTTACATTTCTCCCACAATCGATGTAATAGCGTAGATTTATTTTCTGCATTTTACATTCCCGCACTTTAATTTCTGTACATATAAAACTGCGTGTATGGCAAGAATAATAACTGAAGCACTAGATCACTAATTTCAAAGACAAAAATATATGAAAATAAAACACAATCACACTTGCACCTCTTAGGGTAATCCCTCTGTTACTCTTTTCAAAATCAATTCTACTGTTTCAAATGCGATTCAAATAATTTCTTTCTGTATCCAGTCAAAGAAGATTTTCTAAAAGAAATAGGAAAGAATCTTACGAACTTAAGGTAGATCTCCTAATTGCTTGCTCAAAACAAAACAACAAATATTTCACATATCACTGTTTTTCCAAAACAAAAAAAACTTTCAAAAAGACAACACTTTGTATATATCCAAGCAAGGATCATTACGAAGTTAAAAATCTTTTTCAAACCATCAAAAATATCTTTCGAAAGATAAACACTTTGTATACATCCGCACAAGGATCATTACAAAGTTAATTCTTTACAAAAGTATTTAAAACCACATACAAGCATTTCAAAGCAAGACAAACGATTCAAACAAGTGAGCTAAGCAATTAAGAGCTCATGGATAACCATGGATACAAAGGGGTGCTAACACCTTCCCTTTGTATAACCTACCCCCGAACCCAAAATCTCTTTAAGGTATTTTTCTGTTTCTTTTATAAACCTTTCCTTAATTGGATAAAATAAAAGTCGCTGGCGACTCTCTGATTTTCACAACTCAAAAATAAAAGAAGAGTCAGTTCACATCCCACGAAAAACCGAGGATGACAACTGCATACAGGTTTCTCATTTATTTTGAGAAACTCATCACATAATACATGCACCATGACATTGCATAAAGATTTACTTCAGTTTTTTCAAGACACAGGTACAAGCAGATAAACAATATCTCTAATCTAATTCAGTTACTACGAATGGTACTGAAACGATCAACCTTCAAAGATCTAATTCTATCATCACGAACGGTGTAGACACGATCATCTTCAAAGATCTAATTCAGTTACTACGAACGGTGCTGACGCGATCAACTCTCAAAGATCTAATTCTATCATCACGAACGGTGTAGACACGATCAACTTTCCAAAGTCTAATTCAGTTACCACGAATGGTGCTGACACGACCAACTCTCAAAGATCTAATTCTATCATCACGAACGGTGTAGACACGATCATCTTTCCAAGATCTAATTCAGTTACTACGAACGGTGCTGACACGATCGACCTTCAAAGATCTAATTCTATCATCACGAACAGTGTAGACACGATCATCTTTCCAAGATCTAATTCAGTTACTACGAACGGCGCTGACACGATCGACTCTCCAAGATCTAATTCTATCATCACGAATGGTGTAAACACGATCATCTTTCCAAGATCTAATTCAGTTACTACGAACGGTGCTGACACGATCGACCTTCAAAGATCTAATTCTATCATCACGAACAGTGTAGACACGATCATCTTTCCAAGATCTAATTCAGTTACTACGAACGGTGCTAACACGATCGACCTTCAAAGATCTAATTCTATCATCACGAACGGTGTGGACACAATCATCTTTCCAAGATCTAATTCAGTTACTACGAAAGGTGCTGACACGATCGACCTTCAAAGATCTAATTCTATCATCACGAACGGTGTAGACACGATTAACTTTTTCAAAGCCTAATTCAGTTACTACGAACAGTGCTGACACGACCAACATTCAACAACTACTTCTCAACACTTCAAGTTCAGATATACTCTAACGTACGATTCATTCTGACTTTCAAAACTTATCAAGACAGGTGGCATCTTAAAGCACACATCATATCCCCAACATCCGGATGGCATCTCTAAGCCCATCCCCCGATGGTACAAATTTCTGGGTACTCTAGTGTTCAATCCTCTTCCACCTTCAGATACCGATTGACATACAAACCACTCTAGATCTCCAGGTTTAAGAAGATTGATCAGGGGCAGCTGTTATACCCCAAAATTTGCCCATCCCATTTTCACTTTCAAACTTATACCAAAGTTCAAGACTCAAGGACACACTCTCCTAAACAATGACCTACTAAACTAGGGTTTTGATTTATCTGAAGAAAGTTAATAAATCAATGTCTCCAAAGGGTTTCACATGACTTATGATGTTTTAAAATATCCCCATGACAAAATTCAGGCTTGAATTCCAAGGATTTCCCAATCAATTGCTCAGAAAGTCAACAATCGACTAGTTTGACCCAAAAGTCAACTGTGGTCAAAGTACAGTCAAAATTCCTGATCTTTTGTCAACATCCTTATTTTGAAGTATTATTCATCATTTGATCAAGGATTGATCATGATTCATCAAGAAAAGTTCAGAAATCAACAAAACCTAAAGTTTCTAAATTAGGGTTTTTTGACCCAAAGTCAACTGAACTTTGACCAGCCACAACTTTCATATGGAACATCAGAAATTTCCCATCTAAAGCTCATTTTGAAGCAAATTGAATTCTCTACAACTTTGTCTCTCATATGCCAAGTCTAAAAATGCTTCATTTGAGAGATATGGATCAAAACATTACAGCTTCTTTTTGAAAGTCAACCAAAAGCAGTTTTTTGTCAAAGCCCATATCATCAAGATAAAATCTTCAAATGGAAAAAAGCTTCCAAAGTGGCTTATAGATGACATCTCGAGGTTTCCAAAAGGTCCTAGAACTCTTCCATATCTTAAAAATTGAGGGAGATATGCCTTGTCAAAGTTGGACAATTTTTGTCAAAGAACATAATTAATGTATTTTGGTTGCATATTCATGTTTGCATTGATGCTTTGATCGATTCTGGAAATTTAATTACGCTAAAATGCCATTATGTGCGTTTCACCATTGTTAGGGTGTTAGGTTTCTGTCGCGGGCGAAAAATCGTTATCTTTTTTCGGGATGAGACACCTGATGCCTTCTTTGGGCTCGAGTGCTCAAAAAATGATTTTTCTTTTGTACGGACCAAACTTCTTATTGTTTCCAAAGTAGGAAAAGGAAAAAAGCTGCAATAACCTTAAAAGTGGGGGAGAGATCTTGGGTAAGAGGGTTGGTTATACGAAGGGAAGGTATTAGCACCCAACGTATCTATAGTACTCTATAGGCTTTTTTTGTGTTTGTTTCATTCTATGTTATGGTGGAGGTTCTGTTGTGAAATAGGTGGGACCTAAGGTGTTTGTTTGATTATGCTCGCAAAGATCATCGCGATCCTCTGCATACATATCCCCTAGAGGGAATCAGAGCATCTGTAGCTCGGGGTCTACGGGTGCTAAGGTTTGAGTGGTTTGAGGGAGAAGTTTTGCTCGCCAAGGAATAAGACCTTGTGCCTACGTATTCTCAAAGGGATGTTGAGAAAGTCAGAGCAATCGTAGTTCCCACTTATGCTAGTGGAAGCAAAGGATAAGAGACAAATGTCATCTAAATGTTCGATGTATCTAATCTATATCATCACATACATCTGTTTGATTTTTGTTTGAAAATCTTTTCATTATAAGCCCTGGGCCATGCCGCTTATGGTGCTTAGAATGATAAAGATGCTTTTTAGCCAGCCTTGTGGCAAAAACTTTCAATGAAGTCAGCCTTGTGACAAAAAGTTTTGATTAATCAGCCAGCCTTGTGGCAAAAGTTTCAATGAAGTCAGCCTTGTGACAAAAACTTTGATTAATCAGCCAGTATGGTGGCAAAAAGGTTTGATTGATTAGCCAGCCTTGTGGCAAAAAAGTTTGATAAATTTGATTGATTGTTTGTGATGATATAGAAGAGATACTCCTATCATAGAGATGAAAAATGTCTAATCTCCTAGGGTATTTGATTTGGATATTGGGGATGCTTATAAGAAGCCCGTGGGTCCTTGTACGAAGCCCAAGAGGAGGCTATCCGAGGGTCCTTGCATTGTAAGCCCAAGAGGAGGCTATGGGAGGGACAATCCAGGGTCCTTGCATTGTAAGCCCAAGAGGAGGCTATTGGAGGGTCACTCGTTTGTACAAAGCCCAAGGGGAGGCATGGTATAGTTGGTTTGAGCTCTTAGAGCGATTTCACCGGGAAACCATACTCTATGTCCTAACCTAAACTAGTGGAGATTCTTTGCACGAAGCCCAATAGGAGGCTATGGGGAACCTAGTGTTGTACTAAGTTGAACAAGCACACATATCACATATATGAACAAACACGAGCAAGTATGAACAAACATGAACAGGTATGAACAATTATATATATGACAAAGTGTGTGTATATAATGGAGTTTATGAAGGAAATATACCTGTAAGCATGATCCATTTGTATACACGGGGCTCGAGACTTATACTCGGGGAAAGACCCACTTGAGTTTATTCAAAAGCTATGTAAACAGGTATTCACAAAAGGGCTTGGGACTTATACCTACATGGAGGCCCATGGTATTTTTTGGGAAGATTTAAAGAAAAACCTTCATTTTTGATTTGTTATTCAAAGTTAAAAAACAAACTGATCGAGGTATGTACAAAAAAGGGTGTACAATGAAATACCTAATTTCATGTACAGGAATGGGACTTATACCTACGTGGAGGCCCATGTTTTATTTTATAAAACATGGTTGATTATTTTATTAACAGAACGCGAGATTTCGATTTTGAAAAAACTGTTTGAAAGTTGTTTTGAAAGAGTTTTCTGTTTGAAGAAAAACTGTACAAAGGCGAAGGTCTGTACAAAAGGGCTTGGGACTTATACCTACATGGAGGCCCATGGTATATTTGAAAAGTTTTGAAATTTTGTTGTTTTGAAAATGATTTGAAAATGATTTGAAAATTGTTTGAAAAGATTTTATTTTGAAAAAAGTTTTATTGTTTAAAAAACTGTACAAAAAGAAAAGAAATGGGACTTACACTCTCTAATATTCGAGAGGCCCCACTTCGTTTTGAAAATCAATTGATCAATTAAAAAGATTTAATCAATAGTTTCCTTTGAAATCAAAAAGAAATGGTTTATCGTTTTTGAAAAGAATTGCGATCGCTTGTTTTAAAACGGTTTGAATTTGAAAGAAATCAAATTAATTAAGATAAACACAAAGATTACACTTAATTAACACCTAAATGATTAGGGTTTGTTCACAAAATATTTACAAGTGATTATGTTAAAAAAATCAAATGAAAAATAATATTTTAAAGTATTTAAAATACTTAAAAACAAGTCATTTTAAACCTATTTAAAAATGTATTAAATAAATATTTTTTGGTGATTTTTTTTTGGTATTCATAAAATATATATATTAAATGAGAAGTGTGCAAAAAATGAAGTGAAAATGAATTAATTTGATTGGTTAGTTAATTAATTAAAGTTGTGTGAAAAAAGAAAGAAAAATAGTGTTAAAAAATGGTTTGTCTTCACAAGGGTTTGAACCCACGCCCTCTCTCTCACCAACCAAAACACTTGCCAACTGAGCTACGCGCGCAGCTTGTAAGTAACACGCTTCTATTTAATTATATTTTAAAACGAATCATTTGAATTTTCTGAACAAATATGTGCGCCAAGAACACAACCCTAACTGATTTTTGAATTTCTTCAAATCTGTGTTGTTTTGATCGAGTAAAGGGTCTATCTCACTTGGTTTTGGACGAGGAACATGATGGTGATCTTTAATTTCATTTATTTTTGCTCTAAGATGGTTAATTTTCTGATGAACACGAAGAACCCTAATATGACAAATCATTGTGAAATCGTGTATGTGCAAGTTATGATGCAATTGATTGAGGGTTAATGATCCTCATAGGTGCAGAAACAAGATGGTATGTTCATATTTCATTTATGATGCATGATTCATAGAGTTTGAAGTTCAAGTGGCTTACCTTCAAAAACGGCACAACTGGAAATCGAATTCTTCAGTAGAGGTGTTACAGAAGTTGTTTGATGATCTGGATAGCTTCAATGGACCTTAGGGAAGGTGTCTGGATGCTTGGGATGGATTGAATTCATCTGGATCATTCCATGGAACCCGATCTGCAGTAGGACCAAGTGTAAATCGAGCTTTATGATTCTGAAGTTTTTGGTTGATGATGAGTGTTGGGATAGTTCATATGAAGTATATGGATGGTGTTAGAAGTGATAGTTTGGACAGAAATGATCTGGAATGAAAATTGGCATGATAAGGCTCTTCATGTGTTCATATGGAGGTTGAAAAGTGAATCTGAGTTTTGGGGTGATTTGGGGTGTGTGAGTGGTTCAAACACATCCCATATGATGTTTATGGTTTGCTAGAACCATCACTTTGGCCAGAACTTCAAGGGTTTGGAGGTTGGGATTTCTACCTCACTTTGAAACTTGAAACTTGCAATTCAAGAAAGAAGAGAGAAAACCTATAATTGTGAGGTTTTGGTGTGATTTGAAGAGTGATTTGCACCTCTATTTATAGGCCAAGGATTCTGAACTCCAAGCTTTGCAAGTTGATCAAAGAATGGTGATTTGGCATTTGGAGATAAAATGGAATCTTTACATTTAATGCATAATGGTTAAAAGTGACTAAACCATGGTTAAACTTCAAGCTTCTTATCCTCTTCCATTCTGATCTTCTAATCAGAAAATATCTTCAATTATTGTCTTGATGCATCATTACTTGCATTATTTGGCAAAATGGTTCATAACTTAGTGAAAATGGCTTGAAATTTCAAGTGAAAATGATCACTAAATGCATAATTCAAAACCATAGCTATGCTCCATATTTTTTCATGCTCTTGGACATTTTGGAAAGCTCATGTTACATACTTCAAAACCCTAGTTGAAAGTTTCTTCAAGACCTTTAAGGAAATGGGTGAAAAAGATCCATGAACTTTGAAGAAAATGAAGTTTTAAGTGAAATTTTCAAAAGATACCAACTTTGAAGCTCCATATCTCTTAAATGGTTGATCTTTTGGAAAAAATGTATATGTGACAAAGTTGTTCATTGGATCAAAATCTACAACTTTCATGTTGGAAGTTGTTTTCAGTTTGTAGGTGAAATTTTGAGTTATTCCCTTCCAAAGTTTGGAAAAAACCATTGAAAAACACATAGAAATTTTTCTAAGTATGAAAGTCAAACTTTTGACTTTTTGATTCTTGATTGATTTTCTTGATTTTTCTTGATCAAATGACTTCATATATCATATATTGATGATTTGAAACTTCAAAAGTCATGGTTGACCAAAATTCTCCAAAAGTCAATGGTGATCTTGTACAGTTGACTTTTTCAAACGAATCGCGTTTCTGGAGATTTCAAATGAACTAAGCTATCCTCCTCTAATGAGTGGTATGAATGGACCATATTGAAGCATTAGAGGATATTGAGCCATGGTTTGAGTTGTGGCACCATGTCCTGATTAAAAAATCAGTTATTCAGTGAATTAGGTCAAAAACCCTAATTGTCGATCTGATGAAATTGATGACTGTGGCTCTTGAATTGAAATGTAATTTCCATTGGATGTTGTCATAGGGATTATTTGAAGATGATTGAAACCTTTGATGGACTTCCTGGGGATTTTTAGGGTTTCCCAAATGTGATCCCTGATTTCAGTCCCTGATAGTTCAAAACCCTAATCTGATGACTGGAAATTTCACTGTTGATCAGTCTTTGTGTAGGAGATGTATTGAGTCAATAGATTAGGCCAAAATGATGTACTTGGGGTCTTGAGGTCATGTCCCAAGTCATTAGGTCAAACCCTGAGCAAAAGTCAGGAGTATGCTAACTTCAGTCAAAACCCTAATCTGGTTGGTTCAGAGCCTTTGAGCTTGTTGAAATGAATATCTGAGGACCAAATGTTGATTGTTGATGAAGATGATTCATTTGAAATGAAGAGAGAACAAAACCCTAATTGATTATTGCTTGTATTGATGGGTGATTTCTTGATTTAATCCTGCTGAGTCACAAGTAGCAAACACAAACTATGCAATTTGTTAGAGATGCAAATGATGCATATGTAGATGATATGAGGTGGTATCTTAGGTCAAAAATTGGGGTATGACAGATGCCCCTGTTTAAGTTTCTTCAACCTGAGATATGAAGATTGAAAATCTTCGTTTTGATAGGGTGGAAGATACTTAAATATCAGAAGACGCGAATTTTGGACCTAAGATACCAAAATTGCGAATGATGTAAGGATATCTTTACCGAGGGGATATCAAGAACTGACTCCGCTGGGGAAAAGAGATTGGGAAGGATGTCTCAATCCATTTTTAGGAAGAGAATCCGTTTTTCTCTTTTCGGGAAAGCAAGTGTATGCTTCACCGGGGAATGATAGCTTTGTAAGAAAAGCTTACCTATCGACATTATCGACTATCAGCATGGGGATAGACTTGTTTAATAATGCGAGGGTGAAAGGTATGAAACTGTATTACCGACTATCAACATGGTGATAGACTTGACATGGTAAAAAGAGTTTCAAAGGTTCGGTTAATATTACCGACTATCAGCATGGTGATAGACATGTTAAATAATATAACCAGAACAGAAAGTTACCGACTATCAGCCTCGTGATAGTGGTTTTGAAGACATGATCAATTATCAGCCGAGTGATAAAATGATTCTGGAGACTTTGCTAGGGAAATTACCGGTTATTCAGCCTTGTGAACAGTAATAAGGCCCTGATTGTCAAATGGTCTTCATTCATGATTGATTTCCTTGAGAGGAAAAAGCTTTTGAAAGAGAAATAAGCTGCTCAAACGATGAGGCTATTTGCTTATGGTCTGTTTGTCTTGACTCTGTTCGGAGAATCGGAATTTGAATCTTTGGTAAAGACAGGGTTCTAACCAAGAATGAATTGGAAAGAAACAGTCAAACAAGACTTTGTACCCATGAGGAATGAACTCAACTGGGGATTTTCTCCTTTATTTTGAGAGGAGAAACTAAAGCAACCTTCTTCCACGAGGGATGATCTCAGTGGGGAACTGGAGAAAGAATATGTTCTTTTTTGCTTATGGGTGACGACCTACTGGAGAGATGACATGCCCATACTTGTTTCTTTTTCTTTTTTTTTTCTTGAGGATAGATATATCCTAAACAAGTGATTTTAAAGCAGACATTGAAAAATGCAATGATGCATAAATGATGCAAATATGTATGAATGATGAATGTCATGAATGTCGCATGCATGCTGATGATACTGACAGACAAAGGAGTATATACTGGAGAAGGACCAACGTCGCAATACAACCAGATACTCGGCAAATGTTCTTCAACACGGTGCAGATAACACAGGTGATGAATGATGCTTCGTGCTTTGAACTTCTCTGGGGAAGATAAGCACCTTTTCTTATTGAGATGGAAGAACTTCTTCACTGGAGATGGAAAATCTTCGTCACTGGGGATAAAAGACCTTCTTCACTGGGGATAGAAGAGCTTCTTCACTGGGGATAGAAGAGCTTTTTCACTGGGGATAGAAGAGCTTCTTTACCTCGAGGGGTAATTGCTTCAAGAATTCTTTTCTGGGACCAGAATACCGTTATCTCAACAATTTTTCAGGGAGAACCCTTTTGTTCATCCTACGGAGACAACTGCTGATGTTCCTTCCGTTGTTCACCACTTAAAGAAAAGTTTCGCTTTTATTTTGAAAAAGAAAAGTAAATTCATTTAAAACTTTTTTTTTCAAAAGTGAATAACACAATTAAAGCGTCATTTTGCAAGCTAAAAGAAATTAGAATTGCAAACAAATGGGCACAAGGCTCAAATTTATTTAATAGGATGGTAACCAGCTAAAGGCGTGATTCCATGGAGTATTTACAAAAGTTGGAAATGGTAATTATGCGGAAAAGGCTACATTGAAAGCAATAACCACTATTCCCCCTAACAACTTTGGGTTCCAACTGTGCTTGTTGCTTCGGATTGGCGATGATTTGATCGAAGATCCTTTGATGAAAAAGACTCTTCAGGTGACGAAGTACAGACTGATGCAGTTACTTTGTCACCAATCCCTAATTTTTGCCTAGATTGCCCTTTCAGGTTTTCAATCTACCAGGATGAATTTTTTCTGTTTATTGTCTCTAATTTTTGCCTGGACCGCCCTTTCGGGTTTTCAGTCCACCGAGACGCTCATTTTTGCCTAAGTCGCCCTTTGTGGGTTTTCAACTTACCGAGCTGTTCTTTTTTTATTTTTTAGACAAAGTATTTCTTGACTGCATCAGCATTCACAGGATGTGGGAGTTCATCACCATCCATGGTTGCAAGAGTCATGGCGCCGCCAGAAAATGTTCTTTTGACAACATACGGGCCTTCGTAATTAGGAGACCATTTGCCCCTAGAATCTGGTTGAAAAGACAAGATCTTTTTAAGCACGAGGTCGCCTTCTCGAAATTCACGAGGTCGAACCTTTTTGTTGAAGGCTTGTTTCATCCTTGCTTGGTATAACTGTCCATGACATAGAGCAGTCATACGTTTTTCTTCAATTAAGTTCAACTGATCGTATCTACTTTGACACCATTCAGCTTCTGATAATTTAGTCTCCATGAGGACTCTCATTGATGGTATTTCAACTTCTACGGGGAGCACAGCTTCCATGCCGTATACTAGAGAAAAGGGAGTTGCCCCTGTTGAAGTACGCACTGAAGTACGGTACCCATGTAAAGCAAATGGCAGCATTTCGTGCCAATCTTTGTAAGTGACGACCATTTTCTGGACAATCTTCTTAATGTTCTTGTTGGCAGCTTCCACGGCGCCGTTCATTTTTGGTCTGTAAGGAGAAGAGTTATGATGCTCAATCTTGAATTCCTCACATAATTCTTTCATCATCTTGTTGTTCAAGTTTGAACCATTGTCAGTAATGATCTTGCTGGGAATACCATATCGGCAAATGATGTTATTCTTGATAAACCTTACAACCACTTGTCTTGTAACATTAGCGTAAGATGCTGCTTCGACCCATTTGGTGAAGTAATCAATTGCTACCAAGATGAAACGATGACCGTTTGAAGCTTTTGGTTCAATCATTCCAATCATGTCGATCCCCCACATGGAAAAAGGCCACGGAGATGAGAGAATGTTGAGTAGAGTCGGTGGCACATGGATCTTATCTGCGTAGATCTGGCACTTGTGACATCTCTTCACGTGTTTATAACAGTCTGATTCCATTTTCAACCAATAGTATCCTGCTCTTAAGATCTTCTTGGACATTGCATGCCCATTTGAATGAGTTCCAAAGGACCCTTCATGCACTTCATGCATTAACATGTCTGCTTCGTGTCTATCCACGCATCTGAGCAAAACCATGTCGAAGTTTCTTTTGTATAGCACATCTCCGTTCAGGAAGAAATTGCCAGAAAGTCTCCTTAGAGTTTTCTTATCTTTGTTTGATTCCCCAAGTGGGTACTCTTGAGTTTGAAGGAAGCGTTTGATGTCGTGGAACCATGGTTTATCATCGATGACTGCTTCGGTTGCAAATACATAGGCGGGCCTTTCAAGGCGCGTAATTCTGACTGTAGGCATATCATTCCAATGATTGACTTTGAACATGGAAGATAGAGTAGCCAAGGCGTCTGCCATTCGATTCTGATCTCGAGGTATATGATGCAATTCAACCTTGTTGAAGAAAGTCAACAGACGTCTTGCGTAATCTCTGTAAGGAATCAAGCCAGGGTGGTAAATTTCCCATTTGTCTTTGATTTGGTTGATCACGAGGGCTGAATCTCCATATATGTCGAGGATCTTGATCCTTAAGTCAATGGCTTCTTCGAGACCCATGATACAAGCTTCATATTCTGCGATGTTGTTGGTGCACTCAAATAGCAATCTGGCAGAGAACGGGATATGAGTACCCTTAGGAGTGATGATGATTGCCCCATTTCCATTGCCAAAAGCGTTTACTGCTCCATCAAAAATTAGGCCCCATCTTGATCCAGGATCAGGACCTTCTTCAGGTAATGGTTCGTCACAATCTTTCATCTTCAAGTACATGATATCTTCGTCAGGAAAGTCAAGCTTGAGAGATTGATATTCATTAATTGGTTGATGCGCCAAATGATCGGCGAGAATGCTTCCTTTGACCGCTTTTTGAGCACGGTATTCAATGTCATACTCAGATAACAGCATTTGCCATCGGGCAATCCTTCCTGTTAAGGCAGGCTTTTCAAAGACATACTTGATCGGATCCATTTTGGAGATTAACCAGGTAGTATTGTTGATCATGTATTGGCGGAGACGTTTTGAAGCCCAAGCCAAAGCACAACATGTTTTTTCGAGCATGGAGTAACGAGACTCACAGTCTGTGAATTTCTTACTCAAGTAATAGATGGCATGCTCCTTCTTACCAGTTTCATCTTGCTGTCCAAGCATACAACCCATGGATTCTTCCAACACGGTAAGGTACATGATTAGTGGTCTTCCTTCAACCGGAGGAATCAATATTGGTGGTTCTAACAGGTACTCTTTGATACTGTCAAACGCTTTCTGGCAATCTTCGGTCCATACAACCCCTTGATCTTTGCGTAGAAGCTTGAAAATTGGCCCACAAGTAGTAGTCATTTGAGAGATAAACCTGGAGATATAGTTCAATCGTCCGAGAAATCCTCTTACTTGCTTTTCAGTTTTTGGTGCAGGCATCTCTTGAATAGCTCTGACTTTGTCGGGATCTACTTCGATACCTCTTTGGCTGACAATGAAACCCAAGAGTTTTCCAGATCTAACCCCAAAAGTACATTTGTTAGGATTCAAGCGAAGCTGGTATTTCCTTAGTCGTTGAAACAACTTCAAAAGGTATTCAATATGTTCTTCTTCTGTGCTGGACTTGGCTATCATGTCGTCCACATAAACTTCAATTTCTTTATGCATCATGTCATGAAAGAGAGTAGTCATTGCCCTTTGGTAAGTTGCGCCTGCATTCTTTAATCCAAACGGCATCACTTTGTAGCAAAAGGTACCCCATGGGGTGATGAAAGATGTCTTCTCCATGTCTTCAGGAGCCATCTTGATCTGATTATAACCGGAGAACCCGTCCATGAAGGAAAAAACGTTGAACTTAGCAGTGTTATCAACCAACATGTCGATATGCGGTAATGGAAAGTCATCTTTTGGACTGGCTTTGTTCAAGTCACGGTAGTCAACACACATTCTGACTTTGCCATCTTTCTTTGGAACTGGCACTATGTTGGCCAACCATTGAGGATATTCAGAGGTGACTAGAAAACCTGCGTCGAGCTGCTTTTGAACTTCCACTTTGATCTTATTAGCCATATCAGGGTGAGTCCTTCGCAATTTCTGCTTAACCGGCGGACATTCTGGCTTCAATGGTAAGTAATGCTGAACAATATTGGTATCCAACCCAGGCATGTCTTAGTAGGACCAGGCAAACATGTCAACATATTCTTTGAGAAGGTCTGTCAACTTACTCTTGATATCAGCATCAAGCAGCGATCCAATGGTCACTTCTTTTTTGTCTTCTTCAGAACCCAAGTTGATCTTTTCTAAAGGCTCTTTGTGAGGCAGAATGGCTTTTTCCTCGTGCTTAAGTAATCGAGAGATCTCGTCCGGGATCTCCTCTTCTTCCTCTTCTTCGGCTTCGAACACAGGAAACTCAAAGTTGGGAGAGGGCATAGGGTTATTGCATTCAATGGGTTTATCAATAGTAAATCTGCACATGTGATTTATATTTATTTCAGAAAATTTATGAATGCAAGAGTGTATGCAGATTTTTTCTTTGGAAAAGTTTTTTTCTTGGTTTTTTAGGATTACCATTTCCAGAAAAAAGCAAAAAATAAAACACATAGTGTAGGGAATTCAAAATGACACTTTATTTATGATTCATTTTTGAAACAAAGCCCTAAACACAAACTCATTTGTCTTGGGCAGGACAAAGAGGGAAACTTTTAAAACAAAGCCCTATACACAAAGTTATTTGGGCGGAACATTTAAAAGCAAAGCCCTATAAAACATCTCTCTGCTTTGGGCAAGGCAGGAGGTCAAAATAACAGCGAGGTGATTACTTTGAGCGGCGAACAACATTCGGAACGTCGACAGCTTTCCAGTAGCAACGAACTCCTCTGTGTATTATGTATTCAGGAAAATTCTCCTCAGAATTATCTTCAGTATTGACATTGACCGCTGGTCGAGCAGGATTTGAAGGTCCTGGTTTGTCAACCTTGTTCTTTGTAGAGTTGAAACGGTCTTCTTCCACTTCTTGAAGAGCATAAGATGAGTCACAATCTTCAGAATTTTCAAGATGTATTTCCCAGTCTTCAGGATGAAGAGACTCATTGTCAGCGACACTTTCCGAGTCAGTTGCGGGATCATCTTCCCCTTCATCTTCAAAAATGGCATTTATGTGATAATAACCATCATCAGGATTATGGACCTTGGCAGATACATCGAAGCCGAAATATTCAGTAATTTCAGGCTGCTGAGAAAATTGACAGGGCTGATAAACCTCTTCTGGTTGACTATTATATTCAAAGGAATCTCCCCATCCAGTTGGTTGGATATCCTCAATCGCAATCTTGTAACTTTCAGGTGCAGTGTATTTCACCATATAATCAAATTTTCCACTTGGTTGTCCCAGGTGTCCCAGATCTCTGCAGGAATAGGCTCAGTTTCTTTGCCTTTGGATTTCTCTGAAGGAGGATATGGTTCTTCCTGAGATATGTATCCCGAGTCATTGAGATAACACTTCCATTCTTCTTCATCATCGGGTAGACCTTCTTCGATACATTCTTCGATAAGGACATTAACCTCTTGAGGAATTGGGTTAAGGAATCCTCCACTAATGAATGTTTCTTTGATCGGACGAAAGGTTTCATCCTTCTTGGTGCAGTTTGAGAATGTTGGTGAACATCCGAGACCTGCTCTAGTTTCATTCTTGGTCGGGATCACAACTTGCCCCCAGCCAGTGGTAGTTCCATCTTTCACTACTTTTACCGCCTCTTTGTAAGAAGAGATTGACGCTTTCTTTTTGGAAGATTCGTTTTCTAAAGAGAGACCTTGGAACTGAGTTCCTTCCACATCATCAGCACCAATGAAAGAGAAATTGGATAAATGACTCACCATTAAGGCTTGTTCTCCACTTATCGTTACCAATTTTCCATTTGTTACAAATTTTAACTTTTGATGGAGCGTAGAAGTTACTGCCCCTGCTTCATGGATCCATGGTCGTCCTAACAGACAGCTATAAGCAGCTTGAATGTCCATGACCTGGAAGGTGATTTGAAATGTATGTGGACCAATTGTCATGGGAAGGTTGACTTCGCCGATAACAGATTTTCGCGAACCATCAAATGCTTTGACTACTACACCACTGAACTTCATAGGCATTCCTTGGTAAGACAAGCGAGCAAGAGTCGTCTTTGGCATAACATTCAAGGAAGATCCGGTGTCTACCAACACATTGGACAAAGAGTCTGACTGACAGTTCATAGAAATGTGTAGAGCAAGATTGTGATTTCTACCCTCCTCGGGGAGTTCTTCATCACATAAGCTTAAATTGTTGCAAGCTGTTATGTTGGCTATTATCCCATCAAAGTGATCAACAGTCACATCATGATCTACAAAAGCTTGATCCAAGACTTTCATCAGGGCTTCCCTGTGTGCTTCAGAGTTTAACAGCAATGAAAGTATTGAAATTTTTGAAGGAGTCTGCATAAGCTGATCCACGATCTTGTATTCACTTCTTTTGATAAGTTTCAAAATTTCGTCAAAGTCAGGATTGACATTGGTTCCACTGGATTGGCCAACATCAGTGTTTGTGTTACTGACAGGAGTTTCCACAGGATTCCCTACTGGTGTATTGATAGGATTTTGTCCGGTTGTCGGAGCAACAGGCTGCTTCGGAGGTAGTGGAGTATACACACGTCCACTTCTTGTTACTCGACTTACATCAGCGATATTCACGACAGATGAAAGAGTAGGTAAAGGAACTTCTTGTCCATTCTTTATCATAGTTGCATTGTAGTTGTATGGAACTGCCTTGTCAGAGTCATAAGGAACAGGTCCAGGTAGACAAATGATCAAAGGAGCAACAGGAACCTTCGGCTTGTTGTAAGTAACTTCCATGCGCTCAGGCATGTTGAAATGAGGAACGATGACGTTAACAGTAGGCATTTTCGAGTTGATATCTGAGACTAAAAGCTCATGCGGATAACATCCTATCATGTTAACTTCATTTTCATTCCTATTTCTGTAGATCTGAATAGTACCATTATCCAACAGAACTTGGAGATCTCTTCTCACAATCGAACATCCGTGAGGATCTACACAACATATGCTACAGGAACCATAGTGATGCTGGCGAAAATTCTGCCCTCGACAGAGAGTAGCGTGCATTTGTACCAAATCTGCTCTTGAGAAATTGATGTTATAGACTCGGTATGGACCAGGACATCCATACACCATGTTTACAACATGCCCTCCATGATTGGGTAGCGGATTTGCTTGCACATTTGGATTCAAATTTCTGAAAGAGAGAAGATTAGATCTAACCAACCTCTGAACTTCATGTTTCAAAGCTATGCAATGCTCGAGATCATGGCCAGGCGCTCCTTGATGATAAGGGCATGAGACCTCAGCTTTGTACCACCATGGGAGTTTCTCAGGTACTGGTGGTGGTGCTTTAGTTTGAACAAGACCTCTTTCAATCAAAGCAGGATACAACTCTGTGTAGGTCATTGGAATCGGATCAAACTGTGGAGCTCTTTGTACACGATTCTGATTATTGTTAAACTGTTGAGCCTGTTGTCGAGGCTGTTGTTGTTGAAACTGCGGAGTAAAACCCGGATTCGGTGTTGTATTAACGGCTGGTGCGATAGCAGCTACCTGTCGTTGACGATTGACATTTCCTCTTGGCTTTCCTTGGGATACCATGTCAACACTTTGTTCTTTCTTCTTTGGGAAACCACTTCCAAACTTTTTGGTTCCGCTTGAAGATCCACCTTCTTTAGTCAGACGTCCGGTTCGGACTCCTTCTTCTAGACGCATCCCCATGTTTACCATTTCGGTGAAATCACTTGGAGCACTAGCAATCATGCGTTCATAGTAAAACGGACTGAGAGTATTCAAGAAGATCTTTGTCATCTCTTTCTCTTTTAACGGTGGATTAATCTGAGCAGCAGTTTCTCTCCATCGTTGGGCATATTCTTTGAAAGCTTCATGATCTTTCTGAGCCATGGATCGAAGCTGATCTCTGTCTGGAGCCATATCCGAGTTATACTTGTATTGTCGGACAAAGGCCTCGCCTAGATCGTTGAAAGTCCGAATATTAGTGCTATCCAAGCCTGTGTACCACTTCAGTGCGGCACCAGTCAAACTGTCTTGAAAGTAATGGATAAGCAACTGATGATTATCTGCATAAGTAGACATCTTCCGGGCATACATCACGAGATGGCTTTGTGGACAAGAACTTCCTTTGTATTTCTCAAAGTCAGGGACCTTGAATTTAGCTGGTATTTGTACACTGGGAACCAAACATAGCTCCTGGGCATTCTTTCCAAACAAATCTTTTCCACGAATAGCTTTGACTTCCAGCTGAATCTTGTTGAACTGCTCTTGGAGATCTTCCACAAGGTTACGCTGATTTGTGCTATCACCTTGATCATGATAAATCTCATTGCCATCATAAGGAACAGTGTGAACCGTAGGGGTCGGAACTGTCATAGTGGGTTGAGAAAGTGCCATAGTGACTTGAGAAAAAGTTACCCCCTGATTTGGAGTAAACTGTGAACTTTGTGCAGCAGGCGCTTCAGTTGTGGATGTTTGAACCCCAGAGAAATTATGGCGGAAACCTGTACCAAAGCTGAAAGGCGTGCCCCAACCTTCTGGCATGGAGAAAGATGGAATGCTGAATGCAACCGTAGAAACCGGAGTAGTGACTTCAGATGTTACCGTTGCTTGACTGTTGGGTGGCGGCGGCTGATTCTTTGCGGCCATTAAGGAGTCAACCAGAGTAGTGAGACTTTCCAACTTTTCCTGAAGGGTGGTCACCGTACCACGGAGCTCAATATTCTCTTGTTCAGAGTGTTCCATTACTCTTCTTCTGCTTGAACGAGTATTGTATCTGTGATCTGATTGCGAGCGCGGTCGAGAAACTTTGAGACGCGACAGCTTGACGATCTAATGGAGAAAGATCCAAAAGATGAGACTCTAGACAACAGACTCGATATGCAGAATGATGTATGCAAAAATAAATTTATGATTTTTCCAATTATTTTAAAGATTATTTTCTTGCAAACATTTGAACACAAACTGTTCTTTTATTATTATTATTATTTATTGCAATAATGGGAAATGTTACAACATTGGAGCGCAGCTCCTTACAGAAGCAAATGATAAATAAAAGGCTAAACAATCCTAAGCATCTTCATCAGATGAAGAACCAAATGCATTATGCAGCTTGAGCTTCATGACTTCTTTCCCATAGTGAGCTTTCAACTCGGCCTTTTCAGCCCTCAGCTTGTCAACAACATTCTTCCAATTGTCAGGCATCGGAGCGTTGCTTGTCGAGGCTTCAAGATTTTTCTTGCTTTCTTTGATGTACCTCTTAATTGCAGCATCTTTCTGACGGATCTTCTCATCTTTACTCATGAGCCAACCATCTTCATAATAAAGAGTTTCTTCGTGATCTTTCACTCTTTTCTTCAATTTTCTATTTTCCTCATCAGTTTTACGAAACTTTTCTTCCCAAGCGTCTTTTTCTAACCTCATTTTGGCTAAAATATCTTGGTATTCTGCCGTAGTGTCAATGGGAATGTTGGGTAGTTGAGACACCACAGGGAACATGGGTTTTTCATAATCATAAGGCATTTGAAACTCCCTTGCTCTTTTCTTCACCCAACAGGTATAGGCGTTTGTAGCAATGCAGTTTCTTTCCCCACCTTTTTCTTTTTTTCGGACGTCGTACCAAGCTCTTACCATTCTTGTCTTCAACCTTTGAGGATCCTCCCCTTCTCGGTAAAAGTAACATTCCACTGCGAGACCAATGGGTTTAGCTGAATTTGCATACCCGAGTTGTCGTCGGGCTAGGACCGGATTGTAGTTAATTCCTCCTTGTGTGCCAATGAGGGGCACGTTGGTGAACTCTCCACAACTATCAATGGTTTCTGTACCACAGCGAGCCAAGGTATACCAATGGATATCATTATTAGTAAGAGACATAAGTCTTTGAGGCCAACGCAAACCTTCTCGGTTTTCCGTGAAAATAGGAGACTTAGGTAAGTGTGAAACAATCCATTTGTACAAAAGAGGTGCACAACATACAATGATTCCATCGCCTTGGCGATTCCTATGATGGATAGAGAAATACGTGTCACCAAGCAAAGTCGGAACAGGATTTCCAATCAGAAAGATCTTTATGGCGTTGATATCAACAAAGTCGTTGATGTTGGGAAACAGAACCAACCCATAGATAAGCAAGGCTAGTACAGCTTCAAAAGCTATCATGCTACCAGTTTCAATGAAATCAAAGGCTTTCTTTATTAGAAACTGCGAAGTCAAACCCGGAAGGTTTCCTTTGGTAGTCCAATTACTTTCTATTTCAGATTTCTTCAAGTGGATACCCGCTGCAATGGCTGGTGACTTAGGAATGGCTTCCAAACCATTGAAAGGTATTTTATCAGACACAGGAATACCCAAAATATTGGCATATTCTTCCAAGGTTGGTACCAACTGATAGTCTGGAAAGGTGAAACACCGGTAGACGGGATCATAGAACTGAACCAAAGTTTTGAGAAGTCCTTCGTCAACATGAGTGTTCAAGATAGGCAAAAGCTTTCCATGGCTTTTCCTAAAATCAGAAGGATCTTGTACAAAAGATGCTAATTCTTTCAGTCTTTCCACATTAGGCTCTTTGAAACCGTATTTCTTGGTATGCCTTTTTACCCCTTCCATAACTTAATCCTATATTGTTTGCAAGGAAAATTTCTCTAAAAATTTTTGGAAAAAAAATCATGTTTTTATGGAAAAAGATGGGTTTTTTAATGAATGTATGAATGCATGGATGCATGAATGCCACATATACAAACATGGTAAGGCAAACACGGTGATGCAAACATGGTAACGCAAACATGGTACTACAAACATGGTAATTCAAAACATAGTACACATAGGTTCAAAGGTCCAGCGTCACGAGCATGAGGTCAGAGAACCAAACATGGGATAGTACTAGGGGTTAATCACCTGCAAAACATGTTCTACTGATACGTCAGAGTCTACATTTTTCTTTCGGATATTACCGGCTTGCACAACTGAACTTGTGAGCCAGCAATATTCTGAAGAAAAACTCGTATGAGTGTGGTTCTCCGCATGACAACTATTCCAAGTCTACACCTGAATAGTTTCTGCACCACAACCTAATAAGGCCAGGATGGGTTATGGGTTCTACAGCCAACTCAGCTTCTACAGTTCAATGAAAGCAATAATGTCTTCGCAACTAACTTGCTAAACATATACTACAAACAAGGAACCTCCATTGAGCGGAAGGATTCTCATGCTGACTTTTTAAGGACTGATTCCTTGTATGCCATACATGACTATACCCTCCACCTAATTCTTATGTGTACTTAATCCGAGTTAGGATTTGTCCATAATGTATCACTTGTAACAGAACCACAGATGTAGCAGAATCATAGAACCAAACATGTAACAAAAATGAAATAACAAACACAAAAATTAAAATTAACCCTTTCTTTGGAAACAATAAAAAGATGGTCCCCAGTGAAGTCGCCATTTTTCTGTCGCGGGCGAAAAATCGTTATCTTTTTTCGGGATGAGACACCTGATGCCTTCTTTGGGCTCGAGTGCTCAAAAAATGATTTTTCTTTTGTACGGACCAAACTTTTTATTGTTTCCAAAGTAGGAAAAGGAAAAAAGCTGCAATAACCTTAAAAGTGGGGGAGAGATCTTGGGTAAGAGGGTTGGTTATACGAAGGGAAGGTATTAGCACCCAACGTATCTATAGTACTCTATAGGCTTTTTTTTGTGTTTGTTTCATTCTATGT
The DNA here is from genome assembly GCF_029867415.1 of Vicia villosa. NCBI lineage: Eukaryota > Viridiplantae > Streptophyta > Magnoliopsida > Fabales > Fabaceae > Vicia > Vicia villosa. The sequence goes on along the minus strand of NW_026705938.1, from coordinate 22,786 downwards.
TATGGTGGAGGTTCTGTTGTGAAATAGGTGGGACCTAAGGTGTTTGTTTGATTATGCTCGCAAAGATCATCGCGATCCTCTGCATACATATCCCCTAGAGGGAATCAGAGCATCTGTAGCTCGGGGTCTACGGGTGCTAAGGTTTGAGTGGTTTGAGGGAGAAGTTTTGCTCGCCAAGGAATAAGACCTTGTGCCTACGTATTCTCAAAGGGATGTTGAGAAAGTCAGAGCAATCGTAGTTCCCACTTATGCTAGTGGAAGCAAAGGATAAGAGACAAATGTCATCTAAATGTTCGATGTATCTAATATATATCATCACATACATCTGTTTGATTTTTGTTTGAAAATCTTTTCATTATAAGCCCTGGGCCATGCCGCTTATGGTGCTTAGAATGATAAAGATGCTTTTTAGCCAGCCTTGTGGCAAAAACTTTCAATGAAGTCAGCCTTGTGACAAAAAGTTTTGATTAATCAGCCAGCCTTGTGGCAAAAGTTTCAATGAAGTCAGCCTTGTGACAAAAACTTTGATTAATCAGCCAGTATGGTGGCAAAAAGGTTTGATTGATTAGCCAGCCTTGTGGCAAAAAAGTTTGATAAATTTGATTGATTGTTTGTGATGATATAGAAGAGATACTCCTATCATAGAGATGAAAAATGTCTAATCTCCTAGGGTATTTGATTTGGATATTGGGGATGCTTATAAGAAGCCCGTGGGTCCTTGTACGAAGCCCAAGAGGAGGCTATCCGAGGTTCCTTGCATTGTAAGCCCAAGAGGAGGCTATGGGAGGGACAATCCAGGGTCCTTGCATTGTAAGCTCAAGAGGAGGCTATGGGAGGGTCACTCGTTTGTACAAAGCCCAAGGGGAGGCATGGTATAGTTGGTTTGAGCTCTTAGAGCGATTTCACCGGGAAACCATACTCTATGTCCTAACCTAAACTAGTGGAGATTCTTTGCACGAAGCCCAATAGGAGGCTATGGGGAACCTAGTGTTGTACTAAGTTGAACAAGCACACATATCACATATATGAACAAACACGAACAAGTATGAACAAACATGAACAGGTATGAACAATTATATATATGACAAAGTGTGTGTATATAATGGAGTTTATGAAGGAAATATACCTGTAAGCATGATCCATTTGTATACACGGGGCTCGAGACTTATACTCGGGGAAAGACCCACTTGAGTTTATTCAAAAGCTATGTAAACAGGTATTCACAAAAGGGCTTGGGACTTATACCTACATGGAGGCCCATGGTATTTTTTGGGAAGATTTAAAGAAAAACCTTCATTTTTGATTTGTTATTCAAAGTTAAAAAACAAACTGATCGAGGTATGTACAAAAAAGGGTGTACAATGAAATACCTAATTTCATGTACAGGAATGGGACTTATACCTACGTGGAGGCCCATGTTTTATTTTATAAAACATGGTTGATTGTTTTATTAACAGAACGCGAGATTTCGCTTTTGAAAAAACTGTTTGAAAGTTGTTTTGAAAGAGTTTTCTGTTTGAAGAAAAACTGTACAAAGGCGAAGGTCTGTACAAAAGGGCTTGGGACTTATACCTACATGGAGGCCCATGGTATATTTGAAAAGTTTTGAAATTTTGTTGTTTTGAAAATGATTTGAAAATGATTTGAAAATTGTTTGAAAAGATTTTATTTTGAAAAAAGTTTTATTGTTTAAACAACTGTACAAAAAGAAAAGAAATGGGACTTACACTCTCTAATATTCGAGAGGCCCCACTTCGTTTTGAAAATCAATTGATCAATTAAAAAGATTTAATCAATAGTTTCCTTTGAAATCAAAAAGAAATGGTTTATCGTTTTTGAAAAGAATTGCGATCGCTTGTTTTAAAACGGTTTGAATTTGAAAGAAATCAAATTAATTAAGATAAACACAAAGATTACACTTAATTAACACCTAAATGATTAGGGTTTGTTCACAAAATATTTACAAGTGATTATGTTAAAAAAATCAAATGAAAAATAATATTTTAAAGTATTTAAAACACTTAAAAACAAGTCATTTTAAACCTATTTAAAAATGTATTAAATAAATTTTTTTGGTGATTTTTTTTTGGTATTCATAAAATATATATATTAAATGAGAAGTGTGCAAAAAATGAAGTGAAAATGAATTAATTTGATTGGTTAATTAATTAATTAAAGTTGTGTAAAAAAAGAAAGAAAAATAGTGTTAAAAAAATGGTTTGTCTTCACAAGGGTTTGAACCCACGCCCTCTCTCTCACCAACCAAAACACTTGCCAACTGAGCTGCGCGCGCAGCTTGTAAGTAACACGCTTCTATTTAATTATATTTTAAAACGAATCATTTGAATTTTCTTAACAAAAATGCGCGCCAAGAACACAACCCTAACTGATTTTTGAATTTCTTCAAATCTGTGTTGTTTTGATCGAGTAAAGGATTTATCTCACTTGGTTTTGGACGAGGAACATGATGGTGATCTTTAATTTCATTTATTTTTGCTCTAAGATGGTTAATTTTCTGATGAACACGAAGAACCCTAATATGACAAATCATTGTGAAATCGTGTATGTGCAAGTTATGATGCAATTGATTGAGGGTTAATGATCCTCATAGGTGCAGAAACAAGATGGTATGTTCATATTTCATTTATGATGCATGATTCATAGAGTTTGAAGTTCAAGTGGCTTACCTTCAAAAACGGCACAACTGGAAATCGAATTCTTCAGTAGAGGTGTTACAGAAGTTGTTTGATGATCTGGATAGCTTCAATGGACCTTAGGGAAGGTGTCTGGATGCTTGGGATGGATTGAATTCATCTGGATCATTCCATGGAACCCGATCTGCAGTAGGACCAAGTGTAAATCGAGCTTGATGATTCTGAAGTTTTTGGTTGATGATGAGTGTTGGGATAGTTCATATGAAGTATATGGATGGTGTTAGAAGTGATAGTTTGGACAGAAATGATCTGGAATGAAAATTGGCATGATAAGGCTCTTCATGTGTTCAAATGGAGGTTGAAAAGTGAATCTGAGTTTTGGGGTGATTTGGGGTGTGTGAGTGGTTCAAACACATCCCATATGATGTTTATGGTTTGCTAGAACCATCACTTTGGCCAGAACTTCAAGGGTTTGGAGGTTGGGATTTCTACCTCACTTTGAAACTTGAAACTTGCAATTCAAGAAAGAAGAGAGAAAACTTATAATTGTGAGGTTTTGGTGTGATTTGAAGAGTGATTTGCACCTCTATTTATAGGCCAAGGATTCTGAACTCCAAGCTTTGCAAGTTGATCAAAGAATGGTGATTTGGCATTTGGAGATAAAATGGAATCTTTACATTTAATGCATAATGGTTAAAAGTGACTAAACCATGGTTAAACTTCAAGCTTCTTATCCTCTTCCATTCTGATCTTCTAATCAGAAAATATCTTCAATTATTGTCTTGATGCATCATTACTTGCATTATTTGGCAAAATGGTTCATAACTTAGTGAAAATGGCTTGAAATTTCAAGTGAAAATGATCACTAAATGCATAATTCAAAACCATAGCTATGCTCCATAGTTTTTCATGCTCTTGGACATTTTGGAAAGCTCATGTTACATACTTCAAAACCCTAGTTGAAAGTTTCTTCAAGACCTTTAAGGAAATGGGTGAAAAAGATCCATGAACTTTGAAGAAAATGAAGTTTTAAGTGAAATTTTCAAAAGATACCAACTTTGAAGCTCCATATCTCTTAAATGGTTGATCTTTTGGAAAAAATGTATATGTGACAAAGTTGTTCATTGGATCAAAATCTACAACTTTCATGTTGGAAGTTTTTTTCAGTTTGTAGGTGAAATTTTGAGTTATTCCCTTCCAAAGTTTGGAAAAAACCATTGAAAAACACTTAGAAATTTTTCTAAGTATGAAAGTCAAACTTTTGACTTTTGATTCTTGATTGATTTTCTTGATTTTTCTTGATCAAATGACTTTATATATCATATATTGATGATTTGAAACTTCAAAAGTCATGGTTGACCAAAATTCCCCAAAAGTCAATGGTGATCTTGTACAGTTGACTTTTTCAGACGAATCGCATTTCTGGAGATTTCAAATGAACTAAGCTATCCTCCTCTAATGAGTGGTATGAATGGACCATATTGAAGCATTAGAGGATATTGAGCCATGGTTTGAGTTGTGGCACCATGTCCTGATTAAAAAATCAGTTATTCAGTGAATTAGGTCAAAAACCCTAATTGTCGATCTGATGAAATTGATGACTGTGGCTCTTGAATTGAAATGTAATTTCCATTGGATGTTGTCATAGGGATTATTTGAAGATGATTGAAACCTTTGATGGACTTCTTGGGGATTTTTAGGGTTTCCCAAATGTGATCCCTGATTTCAGTCCCTGATAGTTCAAAACCCTAATCTGATGACTGGAAATTTCACTGTTGATCAGTCTTTGTGTAGGAGATGTATTGAGTCAATAGATTAGGCCAAAATGATGTACTTGGGGTCTTGAGGTCATGTCCCAAGTCATTAGGTCAAACCCTGAGCAAAAGTCAGGAGTATGCTAACTTCAGTCAAAACCCTAATCTGGTTGGTTCAGAGCCTTTGAGCTTGTTGAAATGAATATCTGAGGACCAAATGTTGATTGTTGATGAAGATGATTCATTTGAAATGAAGAGAGAACAAAAACCTAATTGATTATTGCTTGTACTGATGGGTGATTTCTTGATTTAATCATGCAGAGTCACAAGTAGCAAACACAAACTATGCAATTTGTTAGAGATGCAAATGATGCATATGTAGATGATATGAGGTGGTATCTTAGGTCAAAAATTGGGGTATGACAGATTCAGATTAGGGTTTTCTTTATTAGGTAAAATCAGACCTAACTACAGGTACCAATGGATTCATGAGGGTTGGACGATCACGATGGAGTGGTCGCGAAACATTATTGTGGTTTTCTTGTTGTATTCGTAAATGGCAGGTTGTAGCTATGGAGGGAAAGAGTCGTGGGTAGAAGTCAGGTCTAACCCGACAGTTGGAGGAAGAAGATGACTTCGTGTCATCACCGAATAAGCCCAAAAGCGCGCGTCTAGATTTGAAGCACCTAGGGATCCTGCACGTTATGATCCACGCCAATACCATGCACCTTCGCATCACAGCCATCTGATCTCATTAATCTTCAATCTAACGCGCCTTGAAGCGCAGGTGTACCAAAGACCTTCACCAGCGTGCCACATGAAATCAGAGCTAAGTTTTTTTTAAATTTTTTTTAGTTTTAATCACATAAATGCTTTTATTTAATTTCTTTATTTTATTTTTACTATTATAATTGTTTTATTTATTCTAATAAATTAGTTTTTTCATAATAAATTTATAATTATTTACTTTTTATCGAAAGTTCTATTAATATAATTCTATTAAAATTTGTTTTTATATATTTTATTAAAAAATTTCAATTTTATTTTAATATACTTTTAATCAATTAAATAATTAGGATTTAATCAAATAATTAATTAATTGTTATATTTAATCGAACTTTCGTTTTTTTCTTTTTTACCCTTTAATGGTTATTTTAAATATTAAATTTTATTTTTCATTTTATTTAAATTGTAATTAACCCTGATTTATCCCGATCCATTAGGGTTGTTGATCTTTAAATGCACTAACCTTTTCTCTTCTTCGCTCGTAATTTTCAGGGTTGATCAGGGATACGATGAAGGCTCGAGGCATTGGCATTAATTTTCCCCTTTATTTGTCTTGCCATTATTTTTCTATTTTTCCCCTTCCCCGCATGTGTTTATTGTAATAGCGTAGGACTTTTAAGTTCTGCCTTTAATTTCTATATTTTTTAACTGCGTGGTTAGTAATCTTAGGGAGTGCAAGCCTTGAATTAACATAGCTCACTAATTACAAGATAATATAACTGAATTGAACCACGTGATTGTGCCACACACACACACTTTAGGGTAACCTCTCTTGTTGCCTATTGCCTTATTACTATTGCCTGTTGCCTTAATTTGTGAAAATAGTCAAGTCCCTCGATTTCGAGGATACCTAAAGCAAAAGTTGCCCTCAGTTTATTCATCATCAAATTTGTCCCTCGATGTTGCCTCGGTAAATGATGATTCGTCCCCATTGCTAAGGTATCCTCGCCTGTTGCCTAAAGATGACTATTATATCCTTCCCTTAGACTACCTGCCCTCTTTATGGCAAGGGTCAGTCTTATGGGGAACAATAACTCCGATGACTCTTTAACATCCAATAAAAGGACTTACTATCCTCTTATGGTATGGATAGCCCTGATAGGCTAAAAGAACATTTTTTTCAAAACTTAGGGTAGTTGCTGTTAATTGCTTGCTCTGGTTTAAATTCAAACTTTCCTTTTTTTTTTCAAGAAACTTCAAAAAGGCTACGCTTATTTTACAAGCTAAAGTCCTTATTCAAATTATTTTTCTATTCATTACTAACATTTTTGAAAACAAAGTGAGCTAAGCAATTAAGAGCCCATGGATAACCATGGATACAAAGGGTGCTTTAAACCTTCCCTTTGTATAACCTACCCCCCGAACTCAAAATCTTTTTAAAAGGTCTTTTCCTATTCTTTTTGCCTTTCTTTAAATTGGATAAAATAAAAGTCGGTGGCGACTCTTGCTCACCGCAACATTGCTTTCTTAAATATAAAAAGTCGGTCCACCGTATTACAATAGGTTTCAGGATCATCTTCTTTATTTATGTTTATCCTAGCTATAAGTCTGTCATAGATAAAGTAATCGTCTATAAGTATTAAATATGGTTTTAGATGTTCTAGCCTAGAAAGGTGGTCAGCTACTAGATTCTCGGTTCCTTTCTTATCTTTGATATCTAAGTCGAATTCTTGGAGCAAGAGAATCCATCTGAGCAATTTGGGCTTAGCATCCTTTTTGTTCAACAAATATCAGATTGCTGTGTGATCAGTATAAACGACAATCTTAGCTCCTACCAAATAGGATCGAAACTTATCGATTGCGAATACTACGGCTAGCAATTCCTTCTCAGTGGTTGTGTAGTTAAGTTGGGCGGCATCTAGGGTTCTACTTACATAATAAATTACATGTAATTTCTTATCTTTTCTCTGCCTTAAAACTGCCCCAACTGCATAATCAATAGCATCACACATGATTTCGAAAGGTTGCGTCCAATCAGGGGGTTGAATGATAGGAGCTGAAATCAGTGCTTGTTTTAGAATGTTGGAAGCTTCAATAGATTTCTCATTAAAATCAAATTCAACATCTTTCATAAGGAGGTTAGTTAATGGTTTTGTTATTTTGGAGAAGTATTTTATAAAGTGTCGGTAGAATTTAGCGTGTCCTAGAAAACTTCGTACTTCCCTAATGGTCTTAGGTGGGTTGAGGTTCTCTATAACTTCTATTTTGGCTTTGTCGACTTCTATGCCTCTTTCAGAGACAATGTGTCCTATAACTATTCCTTCATTGACCATAAAATGGCATTTCTCCCAGTTCAGCACAAGGTTCACTTCCACACACCTTTCTAAGATTTTCTCAAGGTTAGAGAGACAATTCTTGAAATTGAATCCACATACCGAGAAATCATCCATAAAGACCTCCATAATACCGTCGAGATAATCTGCGAAAATAGACATCATACAACGCTGGAAAGTGGCAAGTGCATTACATAGTCCAAAGGGAATTCGCCTGTAGGAAAATGTTCCATAAGGACAGGTAAATGTTGTCTTTTCTTGTTCCTCTAGGTGAATAGGGATTTGGAAAAATCCTGAATATCCGTCTAGATAACAAAAATATGAATGCTTAGCTAGACGTTCGAGCATCTGATCTATGAACGGAAGAGGGAAATGATCTTTCCTATTCGCCTTATTCAACTTTCTGTAATCTATACACATACGCCATCCTCCTTCTGTTCGTTTTGCTACTTGCTCACCCTTCTCATTTTCTACAACCGTGATGCCTTCTTTCTTAGGCACCACATGTACAGGACTTACCCACTCGCTATCTGAGATCTGATATATTATTCCAGCTTCAAGTAACTTAAGAACTTCTTTCTTAACTACATCACTCATTATAGGGTTTATTCTTCTCTGATGTTCTCTTGAGGGTTTCGAATTTTCCTCTAGCAAAATCCGATGCATGCATACATATGGGCTTATTCCTTTTAAGTCGGAGATTTTATAGCCTAATGCTGAGGGATATTTTCGCAAGATACCTAAGAGCTGACTTGTTTATTTTTGGTTCAGAGTGGCATTAATTATAACAGGACGGTTCATCTCTTCATCCAAAAACTCATATCTTAGATTCTTGGGTAGTCCTTTAAGTTCCAAAGTGGGTTTTTTATGACACGGCATAGGGTATGGTGTAAGGGATAAACATTTAAAAAGGTTGTAATCAATGTTGGGTTTCATTCTCTCGAATCCATCATCCTCTAGAATGGGGGTTGAAGGTATTTTAATTGAGGATTCATCTTGCTCAAGTTCATTTATGCATTCATCAATGATGTCGATCGCATAGCATGCATCTGCTATCATAGGTTCCATGAGGAACTTTGAGAGGATGAATTCTATCTTTTGATCTCCTACTTCAAAGGTTAGATTTCCTTTCTTAACATCTATTATGGCACCGGCGGTTGACAAGAATGGTATTCCTAAGAGAATCCAAATTTCTTCGTCTTCCTTAATATCCATTACTACGAAATCGATCGGGATATATAACTGACCTATCTTAACTGGTATATCTTCTAAAATGCCTATAGGATATTTGACAGATCTATCAGCTAATTGTAAGGAAATTTTGGTTGGCTGAAGTTCTCCTATGTTTAACCTCTTACAAACTGCCAAAGGCATTAAGCTCACGCTTGCTTATAGGTCTAAGAAGGCTTTGTCAATAACATGATTTCCTAGGATACAGGGAATGGAAAATCTTCCAGGGTCTTTGTCCTTCTTGGCAAGTTTATTCTCAGAGATGGAATGGCATTCTAAGGGTTTAGGATCGTCGAGTCTACGCTTGTTAGACAAGATGTCTTTTAAGAATTTAGCATATGATGGTATTTGGGTGATTGCTTCTATAAAAGGAATTTCCACGTGAAGTTTTTCTATCACCTTGATGAATTTTTGGTACTTACTTTCTATCTTACTCTTCTTAATTGTTTGCGGATAAGGAATAGGTGGTTTATACGGAGGTGGAGGTGTGTAATCCTTGTCTTTAGTTTCTACTCCTTGGTTGGGTTGTTTTGTAGATTCTTCTGGTTTTTCCACTTGGTCCGTAGGCACGATATTTTCCTCAGGTTTTTCAGGTGCGCTCAATGTTGGGTTTTTAGGTCCATCATAAGAGTTCCGCTTCTTAAGGTAATGGCGTTTGCCTGCCCTTTTGGATTGGGTTGAGTTTGACCATGGAATTGACCTCCAGGTGTAGTTTGTACGCCTGGTGTCTGAGCTATTTGCGAGATCTGAGTCTCAAGCATCTTATTATGAGAAATGACTTGGTCGAACTTGGTTCCAATTTTGTTATTAGGTCATTAATATGAATGTTCTGGTTGTGGAACTCTTTGTTCTGTTGGGTTTGGGCTAGAATAAAGTTCTCTACCGTCTCCCTAAAATTGGGTCTTGGTGATACAACTTGCATAGGTAGTTTTTGAGTCGGGTAACTTTGCGGTTTAGGGGGTCCAGGATTTTGGATTGGGTTATTATTTTTGTAGGAAAAATTAGGGTGGTTCCTCCATCCAGGACTGTATGTGTTTGAAAATGGGTTTCCTTGGGTATAGTTGATTTGTTCTGAATTAGACTCATTCAGTAGGTTACAATCAGAGGTTTGATGTCCTTGGATCCCACAGAGTTCGCATTCTGATTGGATAGCGGCTATCGTGGCAGGGTTTTGAGACATATTTTCTACTCTTAGGGTTAGTGCATCCATTTTGGCATTCATCAAGTCCATGCAACTTATCTCATATACTGCTCCTTGGGCCTCCTTCTTCTCCACTGTCGCTCGTTCGACTCCCCATTGATAATGGTTTTGGGCCATGTCTTCAATTAGGGCGCAAGCTTCAAGGTAAGGTTTATTCGTTAACGCACCACCAGCGGCAGCGTTGATAGACATTTTGGTGTTATAATGGAGTCCATCATAGAAGGTATGTATGATTAACCATTGCTCTAGGCCATGGTGTGGACAAGCTCTTAAAAGGTCTTTATATCTCTCCCAGGCTTCAAAAAGTGATTCACCTTGGTTTTAAGTAAATCTAGTGATCAGGTTCCTAAGGATAGCGGTCTTGCTAGGGGGGAAATATCTAGCAAGGAAAACTCTCCTAAGGTCTTCCCAAGTTGTTATTGAGTTCGTAGGAAGGGAATCTAACCAGTTACGTGCCTTACCTCTTAGGGAGAATGGGAACAGTCTAAGACGTAGCACCATTTGCTTTGAGGGTGTCGGCTAACTGGATAAAGACTTTTAGGTGTTGATTCGGGTTCTCGATAGCGAGACATGCGAATTGGTTTTGTTTTACTAATTGCAGTAATGCGGGCTTTAGATCGAAATTGTTAGTTGTTATAGCTGGGTTTACTATACTAGAACTAGGCTCCTCGTTAGATGGTTGAGCAAATTCCTTAAGCGGTCTTTGATTACGGTCTTCAGCCATAACTTTCTTCAACTTTTGTATAAAGAGACGGGCTCGAGCGTAACGTTCAGGTTCTACCAAAGGATCTATTAGGTTACCGGTGCTACGATTTCTACGCATCTACCGGCTAAATATAGTCTTAGTCTAAACGGGATAACAAAAAGGTACGCAATTTGACGAAGTTGGTCCCCGGCAACGGCGCCAAAAACTTGATGGGGTGTTTACGTATAGTCTAAATTTAGAACTGCAAGTGCACAGCCTATCGAAGTAATATATAAGATTATCGAACCACAAAGACCAATCGTCAATCTATCGACTGAATTGTTAAGGTGTTTATCTAAGGCAGATCAATATAAGGGAATGAGTGCAGTACAAGAAAATAAAAGTAAGTTAAATTAAATAGATAAAGACAAACAGGATCTAATGTAAATCACGTGAATCAGACAATGTTCTAGTTATACATGTATAGAGCTACTTCTGAGCCAATATTTCCTACTTATAGAAAGGAATGATTTAACGGGAACTTGTCGCTTTCGCGCACTAAGAACCGAGTTTACCCTTTAAGTCTATCTCTTCATTTTTCACGTAATGAAAAGTGCGCATTGCGTTAAAGCAGTGAACCAATTTTTAAGAAATCAATTACTTATCTTAGTAGAAAAGTGATTTTAACTTGAGAAATTTAACTTAAAGAGATTTTTGGTGTTTAGCCAAAGATCGGATTTCAAACCCACAAACGTGTCTGAAAATAGTTTCGAAATCATTTTCTAAAAATATGTTAAAAAAACTCTAGTTAACCAAACGAATGGCTTTCGCTCTTTCCGTTTGGTTAAGTACTAACCTAGTTTGATCTTAAGTATGGACGGCTTTCAATCTTACCCATAAACATTAAATACAGTGAAATATGGTGTAGTGTATGGATTTGGTGTACGAATAGCATTTTTCAAACTATAATCTTACTTTAGTGCAAAAACTATATGAGCATATATGTAAGCTAGGATCTCCAACATGTTGGTTTATCAAGGATTGATATTAGGAATACCTAAATAGACGAATCATTGACGTGATAACTTTATACTTTTTTGAAACACAAAGAAAAGAGAGACGGATAACGAGCACCCACTGACTTGTATGGTTCTTGATCAACTGGCACTCCTAATGCCTTGAATAATCTTCAAATGGAGAGAACAAATAAAATACTTGTGTACGGTATATTAGGGACCATAGCATATATATATGGGTTGATGGCCAATTAGGGTTTTCATTATTCTGAAATGGGCCATCCCAACATTCACTCATATTTAAGCCCATGTCTAAATAATTAATTAATTAATTAATTACTAAATAGAAATCTAATTAGCCGTTTAAATATATTTGACCACTTAATCATTTAAGACTCTTAATTTAATAAATAACTAATATAATTTAAATATATATGTCCACATAATAATTATTGGAATATATTAATCAAATAGGATTTAAATTATAAAATATTTCAACAATCTCCTACTTGGCCAATATATTTTTAATAATTATATCACAATTATATAGGCGCGCATCCAAATGCTATTTATCTGTAGTTTTCAATTTTACAATCTGATCCACCTCATACATAAATAATAGGACCACTGTGGTTGTCATCACTGACGTATAACATGACAGAACCCCGACGACCACCACATCAATGTACTTAATGACATAGATCGATATGCATGAGTGACATGGAAATTTCATGTAATGTGATCTTTGAATCACGTCTATTAATTCCAAATAGTCCAATTGAACTCATTATTAAGATCAAACTGAAGTTTGCGAATTTAATATTTGCACAAACAATATAGAAATTGTTATAAGAGCAATAACCTTATAAACTTTATTTCTGCAGATAATCTTGACATAAATTTTGTATCGATATCAAAATAATATTATAAAACATAAAGAAGGAGTGACTACCACTAGTATAAGACATCCTTAGTGTCAACAATCATATGAAAGACCTTATGTGCCTAGTCCTTGATTAGTGAGTATTTAACTTAAAATTTCTATATATATTTTCTATCCTTCATCAACAACAACTTATAAGTCAATGATCTTTATAAAACAGTATTATCCGACTGACTTATGTCAAAATATAGCTCGAGCTGTCTTTCAAAGTTTTTTACTATATGAAACCAAGTGAGATAAATTCTTATAGTCATTTCTTGAGTCAGGATGCCCAATATATACAGGCATCCAAACTGATTAGAGTCGAACATCCTGATGATCTCGAAATTATTCAATTTCAAATACGTGAACACAAGTTCTTTTGTTCTCTATAACAATCTTTATGATTGCCTCATTTTAACAATTCAAATTTTGAATTTTCGTATCCGCCAAATGATCTTAATATATATACGCTTTTTCGGATACATATACATAAGATTCCAAGTAAGTTTCCATAATAGACATCTCAAAACCAAATGAGAAAATTACGTTATGAAATACTATTATTTAATATTCTCAAGACAAATTACAATTTTGTCTCAAAATATTATTTAATTTGGAACTTGACTGAATTAACTATAATAATATTTAAATTTAAAAGACAAATTGAATCCATCATTTAAAATAAATTATAATATCAAAACAAAACTTGATTAATTCACCAAATTATTTTTTATCTTAAAATTTAAGCTTATGATGACAATCTAAATTGATGTATCTTTCACCAATTTTGTCCCCTTTAAATTGATGTATCTTTCAACACCATTGAACATTTGTTAGTTCAGATCATATTTTATTATTATTCTTTATTTGCCCTTATCTTTTCAAAGTATTAAACGAATGAGCTCTATTTTTTTTTCTCTTGATTCAATCGTTTCTTTATTGCACACTTTACGAAACGATTCTATTAAAGAATAATTTCTTACTTTAATATTTATAAACTTAATTGTGCAAAAAGAATACCATATGGTAAATTTACGACAAAGTCACCTAATTGAAGAAACTACAGCGCTTTAGCAAGATTAAATAGTTTCGTAACATGCTTCTGATATTTATTTTTTTAATAATCTTAAAATCCCTAGAATACCATCCTTATTCTTGAAGATCATTGTTCTTCAATCACAAGTTTTTAAGCACGGTCTTTTCCAATAAATGCATTTTCTCATTCACCCCCCTCAAACATGTTTTATTCTCCTTGATTTCAAATGTCTTCTTGAAGGTCCTTGGTTTTGAGTCTTACAACCTTTCAACCATATTTAAAGCATAAAAATAAGATCAACATAATTAAGTGATTGTCTTATGCCACAATAGATTGAACTTCATTAGAAATAGAAATTTGAGTCTCAACATACTCCTAATCATTAGTCTCACTAGTAGGAACCTCCTCCTCAAACTGAGATTTCTCCATGTTAGTTTATAAGTCTTTAACTTCCCAGACTTTTCACTTCATTCTTATACTAGTCTCATCATAACTAACATCCCTTCTTATAATAAACTTTGATCATCTAGGTTTCATTTTCCATAACCTATATCCTTTCACACCTTCAAGATAGCCAATAATGAAACATAACATAACTCTAGCATTGAGTTTGTCTTGCTTGATATATGTAAATGAAAAAGCTCCAAAATCCTTCAAGGTAATTTAGTCTACCAATTTCTCACTCCAAACCTCCACATGTAACACCCCTCTAATAACCCGCGGTAATTAATAATTAATAAATCAGAGTAAGCATGCAAGGGGCATCACAATTCATAAATAATAAAACACCACGTCAGTATAGTCATGCATTCACTGAAAACAACTGAAATTATAACTCAACAGATAAAATCATGTTTTACACAGCGGAATTAAAACACACAGAGTCAACATTCATCATAATGTATCTGACTCAATCCACAACCAAATAGAGTTATAACCAAACTCATACACAAACGTGTTCCCAGTGTTACATCTACCAGAGCATGACACCGACACTATAACCAAAAACAGACTTATGAGCTAATCCTCACCAAGTCACGCCGCTATCCTCAATCTGAAAAATGACAACAAGTAAGGGTGAGTCTCATCACAGTTAACCAATGTTATCACATCATAAATAATAACATGTCATAGTTATATCATTCACCCAACCGTTTCATATTCAGACAATCACCAATCATATGTCCACAGACAAACAAACAATCAACACATATATAATCATGTTATAGCAAATCATGCACATGTATGAAACTGACACTATGCATGTGGTACCAATCATCACCAGTGGAATCACCCACCGACCGATCTATCATCAATTCAGAAACGGTCCTGCCAGCACCAATTCCACACAATGGGAATTCTGCCCCTCGATGAATCCTCTCATCATATAGGATTCAACTCATGTTTATGAATGCATGTAACATATATATAACATACTTTCATCATTACCAATCTATGAGTAGCATCAACTATACTCATTTCATCACCATCATCATCAATAACAAGCATGATCATATATATATATATATCACATCATTCAACATAGTCAATCATCAGTAAACCATAGAATCACATCACAAGGTTTACACAGTACGAAACAGTACACAAACAGGCATACCAACCGAAAGTTACACATCATCGAACTTTCCAGAAAATCACAAAACAGAAATTTCACACACAGCATGCCATACGCGTATCACTATGCCTCATACGCATCCATACGCGTTTCCAACACGCCTCATACGCGTATCATACGCAATCCACCAGAACACAAAATAGCCTGTAAACCATCACATACGCGTATCAGTTCTCCATACGCGTATCACTAGAGCTATGTTCCTCTTTCCAAAATTCCATACGCGTATCAGCTTTGCCATACGCGTATCACCAGAATAATTTTCCTCTTTAATTATTCCCATACGCGTATGAGCATCCTCATACGCTCTCGTACGCAACACACCAGTACGTGGTTCTTGGGACAGGGCAACTGCGTATCATATGCGTATAGCCCTTGGGAGTGTCCCCCATACGCGTATCAGCCTCATGCCATACGCGTATGGCACTGTTTCATACGCGAAATGTCAGAAATGCCCAGTAACCTGCAGAATTCGACACAGTCCAAAAACCCATTCGTTCCCACTCATACCAGTCTACGAAATTGAGTCCAAAAACCAGAAAAATGCATCTAACAGTGTACGAATTCATCTACAAACAATAGCATATGATTCTCTAACCAATTCTATTCATCATATCCTAATCTATCAGTTATTAGGGATTACAGTTCAACCCCAAATGATGAACACAGATGAATATTTCAGAAATTAGAATCAATCGACCAAACAATATTCCTAATCCACCTTACTACTCATAACACGATAATAGAGATTAAATGGAGAGTCCCCCCTTACCTCAGATAAGAATTCTTGATCTTTGGTCTCTCCCTCTACAGATCTCCTTCAGTTCCTCGTGTTCTCAACCCTTTGCTCTTTCACGTTCTTTCTTCCTTCCCAATTCCAAATGTTTATGAAAATAATATAATAATTTAGTAAAAAGGATTATAAAATTACCCTCCCTCTTTTACTAATTACTCATATGGCCCAAATGCCATAAACCATTATTTTCACAAAATCCCCAATAATTCTAATTATTAATTCAATAATCCAATTAAATTAATATTAAAATTATACGGGTGTTACAACTCTCCCCCACTAAAAGAGTTTTCGTCCTCGAAAACATACCTCAGGAAAAAGTTCTGGATAAGAGTCCTTCATCTGACTCTCAAGCTCCCAGGTAACATTTCCCTCAGCTGGTCCTCCCCAAGCTACTCTGACCAAAGCTATTTCCTTGCCACGCAATTGCTTCAGCCTTCGATCCTCAATCCTCACAGGTAAAGTCTCAACCGTCAAGTTATCTTTCACCTGTACATCATCTACTTGGATCACATGGGACGGATCTGAAACATATTTCCTCAACTGAGATACATGAAACACATCATGCAAATTCGCAAGCATCGGCGGTAAAGCGATACGATAAGCCACTTCTCCCACTCTTTCAGAAATTTGGAATGGTCCAATAAAACGCGGAGTCAACTTCTTCGACTTCAATGCCCGACCAATCCCTGTCATAGGAGTAACTCTCATAAACACATGATCTCCCTCTTGAAACTCAAGTGTTTTCCTCCTTTTGTTATGATAACTCTTTTGTCGACTCTGAGAAGCTTTCATCTTCTCTTGAATCATTCTAATCTTCTCTGTAGTCTGTTGTACAATTTCTGGACCAATCACAGCACTCTCACCAGATTCGTACCAACACAACGGCGTCCTACATCTCCTACCATACAAAGCCTCAAACGGAGCCATACCAATACTCGAATGATAACTGTTGTTGTAGGTAAACTCAATCAAAGGCAGATAACTATCCCAAGTACCTCCTTTTTCCAACACACAAGCACGTAACAAATCCTCTAACGACTGAATCGTCCTCTCAGTCTGTCCATCAGTCTGCGGATGATAAGCAGAACTCAACCTCAACTTAGTACCCAAAGCTTTCTGCAAACCTTCCCAGAATTTAGATGTAAACCTCGGATCTCGGTCCGACACAATACTCGAAGGAATACCATGAAGACTAACTATCTTCTCAATATACAACTGAGCTAGCTTCTCCATCGGATAATCCATTCTCACCGGTATAAAATGTGCAGACTTCGTCAACCTGTCTACCACAACCCAGATAGCTTCACAATTTCTGATAGTTCTCGGTAAACCCGAAACAAAATCCATTGATATGCTATCCCATTTCCACTCTGGAATAAACATCGGTTGCATAAACCCAGATGGTTTCTGATGCTCAATCTTTGACTTCTGGCAAGTCAAACAAGAATACAAAAATTCAGCAATCTCCTTCTTCATTCCAGGCCACCAAAACAACTTTTTCAAATCATGATACATCTTAGTAGCACCAGGATGAATACTCAACCCACTACGGTGTCCTTCTTCCAAAATACGCTTTCGGAGTTCATCAACATCAGGAACACAAACTCTATCACCAAACCTTAGTATACCATTCTCGTCGACTCTGAATTCACCAGTCTTGCCTTGATTAACCAAAGTCAACTTATCAATCAATCCAACATCAGCTTTCTGACCTTCTCTGATTTCTTCAAGAATACCACTAGTCAGCTTCAGCATACCCAATTTAACACTAGTAGGAGTACCTTCACACACTAAACTCAAGTCTCTGAATTGTTCAATCAAATCCAATTCCTTCATCATTAACATAGACATATGCAAAGTCTTCCTACTCAATGCATCAGCCACAACGTTTGCCTTACCCGGATGGTAATTCAAACCAAAATCGTAATCCTTCAGAAATTCTAACCACCTTCTCTGTCTCATATTCAGCTCTTTCTGATCAAAGAGAGACTTCAAGCTCTTATGATCACTGAACACCTCAAATCTCGAACCATACAAATAGTGTCGCCACAACTTCAAAACAAACACCACAGCTGCCAACTCCAAATCATGAGTCGGATAATTCCTTTCATGCACTTTGAGTTGTCTCGACGCATAAGCGACCACTTGTTGATTCTGCATCAATACACCACCTAAACCCATCAGTGATGCGTCACAATAAACCACAAATGATTCTATTGGACTTGGCAAAATCAAGATAGGAGCACTAGTCAATCTCCTCTTAAGCTCTTGGAATCCTTCTTCACACTTGGCATCCCAAATAAAGGCTTGTCCCTTCCTGGTCAGTTTAGTTAACGGCAATGCTAACTTTGAAAACCCCTCAATGAACTTTCTGTAATAACCTGCAAGACCAAGAAAACTACGAATCTCTGATACTGACTTCGGAGCTTCCCACTGAGACATAGCTTCAATTTTTGTAGGATCCACAGCAATACCATTCTTAGAAATCACATGCCCAAGAAAACTGACTTTCTCTAACCAAAATTCACACTTCGACAGTTTGGCAAAAAGTTGCTTCTCTTTCAACAATTCTAACACAGTTCTGAGATGCTCTGCATGTTCTTCCTCATTTTTAGAATATATCAGAATATCATCTATAAATACCACCACGAACTTATCGAGATAAGGATGAAAGATCCTGTTCATATATTCCATAAAAACACCAGGTGCATTAGTAACCCCAAACGGCATTACAGAATACTCATAATGTCCATACCTCGTTCTAAAAGCAGTCTTCTGAATATCGTCATCTTTCACACGTATCTGATGATACCCAGACCTCAGATCAATCTTACTAAATACACATGCTCCAACCAACTGATCCATCAGATCATCAATCCTCGGCAATGGGTACCGATTCTTGATAGTAACCTTGTTCAATTGTCTGTAATCTACACACAGCCTCATTGAACCCTCTTTCTTCTTTACTAGTAACACCGGCGCACCCCACGGCGAAACACTAGGACGAATAAATTTCTTCTCAAGCAATTCCTCTAACTGCTTCTTCAGTTCAGCTAATTCAGACGGCGACATACGGTACGGTGCCATCGACACTGGACTAGTTCCCGGAACCAATTCAATCGAAAACTCCACTTCTCTTTCCGGTGGTAATTCATTCACATCTTCTGGAAAAACTTCTGGAAACTCACACACCACAGGCAATTCGCCACTCGCCACTTTCTCTTTCACATTCATCAATGCAAACAACATGAACACTGTTGCACCATCTCCGATAGCCTCATTCACCTGTCTAGCTGTCATCTCCAGATTATCATTACTAATCTCTTCAGGAAAGATTACCGTCTTTGTAAAACAGTTGATATGAACACGGTTGAACTCCAACCAGTTCATTCCCAGGATCACATCAAGTTCTTTCAACGGAAGGCACACTAAGTCCATCCCGAATTCTCTACCAAAAATGTCAACCGGACAATTCAAGCATGCAGACGAAGTAGTTACTGAACCCGACGCAGGAGTGTCAATAACCATACTTCCATTTATATCAGATATCTCTAGATTCAACCTCATAGCACAATCCAAAGAAATAAAAGAATGAGTTGCTCCAGTATCAATAATTGCAACTAAAGGTGTGCCATGAATGAAACACGTACCTTTAATCAACCTGTCCTCTGGAGTAGTCTCTGACCCGGTCAAAGCAAAAACCTTTCCTCCTGATTGGTTCTTCTTCGGCTTAGGACAATTAGGACTGATGTGACCTTCTTCTCCACAGTTGAAACAAGTCACAATCCTTTTCTTGCAGTCAGCAGCAATATGACCCACTTGGTCACACTTGTAACACTTCCTCTGATCAACCTTGCATTCATTCCTACGATGTCCCATCTCACCACAATTGTAACACCTGATACGAGCAATGGAGTCTCCCCCACTGGGTTTCTTCCAATCAACAGGTTTACCTCTACCATATGGCTTACCCCTATCCATAGGCCTCTTACCCTTTCTGTCAACTAACTCGCGAGAGTGAGATGACTTCAGCTTGATGCTATCTTCCTCAAAAATCCTGCTACAATCTACCAGGTCAACAAACCTCCGGATCCTCTGGTACCTGATACCCTGCTTGATCTCATCACGAAGACCATTCTCAAATTTGACACATTTCGAGAACTCACTGGCTTCATCATCATTGTAGTGCACATAGTACCTTGCCAGTTCCACAAACTTGGCAGCATACTCCGGTACTGACATATTGCCTTGAACCAGTGCTAGAAATTCAACTTCCTTTCTTCCCCTGACATCCTCAGGAAAATACCTCCTCAGAAATTCCCTCCTGAATACAGCCCAGGTAATTGCTGTACCACCAGCATCCAACTCAGCTTTAGTTGACAACCACCAGTCATCAGCTTCCTCAGATAACATGTGAGTGTCAAACCTCACCTTAAGGTTCTCAGCGCAGTCAATGACTCGGAAAATCCTCTCGACCTCCTTGAGCCATTTCTGAGCACCCTCTGGATCATGCGTGCCTTTGAACATTTGAGGATTGTTCCTCTGAAAATTCCCTAGTTGCCTATCAGCACCAATCCCTGCTCCTACAGTCCCTCCTCCAAGCACACCAGCAATCATACCCAGAGCCTCTGCGAGAGCATCGTCGTTTCTTCCTCTTCCAGCCATTGTTCTGCTTAATCACAAATAATCCAGTCAGAACAAAAGTATCGACAATAACCCGTATTAGTCGCATACATAAAAGGACTGACACAAGACTCTGGTCACAACGACCGACTATGCTCTGATACCACTATTGTAACACCCCTCTAATAACCCGCGGTAATTAATAATTAATAAATCAGAGTAAGCATGCAAGGGGCATCACAATTCATAAATAATAAAACACCACGTCAGTATAGTCATGCATTCACTGAAAACAACTGAAATTATAACTCAACAGATAAAATCATGTTTTACACAGCGGAATTAAAACACACAGAGTCAACATTCATCATAATGTATCTGACTCAATCCACAACCAAATAGAGTTATAACCAAACTCATACACAAACGTGTTCCCAGTGTTACATCTACCAGAGCATGACACCGACACTATAACCAAAAACAGACTTATGAGCTAATCCTCACCAAGTCACGCCGCTATCCTCAATCTGAAAAATGACAACAAGTAAGGGTGAGTCTCATCACAGTTAACCAATGTTATCACATCATAAATAATAACATGTCATAGTTATATCATTCACCCAACCGTTTCATATTCAGACAATCACCAATCATATGTCCACAGACAAACAAACAATCAACACATATATAATCATGTTATAGCAAATCATGCACATGTATGAAACTGACACTATGCATGTGGTACCAATCATCACCAGTGGAATCACCCACCGACCGATCTATCATCAATTCAGAAACGGTCCTGCCAGCACCAATTCCACACAATGGGAATTCTGCCCCTCGATGAATCCTCTCATCATATAGGATTCAACTCATGTTTATGAATGCATGTAACATATATATAACATACTTTCATCATTACCAATCTATGAGTAGCATCAACTATACTCATTTCATCACCATCATCATCAATAACAAGCATGATCATATATATATATCACATCATTCAACATAGTCAATCATCAGTAAACCATAGAATCACATCACAAGGTTTACACAGTACGAAACAGTACACAAACAGGCATACCAACCGAAAGTTACACATCATCGAACTTTCCAGAAAATCACAAAACAGAAATTTCACACACAGCACGCCATACGCGTATCACTATGCCTCATACGCATCCATACGCGTTTCCAACACGCCTCATACGCGTATCATACGCAATCCACCAGAACACAAAATAGCCTGTAAACCATCACATACGCGTATCAGTTCTCCATACGCGTATCACTAGAGCTATGTTCCTCTTTCCAAAATTCCATACGCGTATCAGCTTTGCCATACGCGTATCACCAGAATAATTTTCCTCTTTAATTATTCCCATACGCGTATGAGCATCCTCATACGCTCTCGTACGCAACACACCAGTACGTGGTTCTTGGGACAGGGCAACTGCGTATCATACGCGTATAGCCCTTGGGAGTGTCCCCCATACGCGTATCAGCCTCATGCCATACGCGTATGGCACTGTTTCATACGCGAAATGTCAGAAATGCCCAGTAACCTGCAGAATTCGACACAGTCCAAAAACCCATTCGTTCCCACTCATACCAGTCTACGAAATTGAGTCCAAAAACCAGAAAAATGCATCTAACAGTGTACGAATTCATCTACAAACAATAGCATATGATTCTCTAACCAATTCTATTCATCATATCCTAATCTATCAGTTATTAGGGATTACAGTTCAACCCCAAATGATGAACACAGATGAATATTTCAGAAATTAGAATCAATCGACCAAACAATATTCCTAATCCACCTTACTACTCATAACACGATAATAGAGATTAAATGGAGAGTCCCCCCTTACCTCAGATAAGAATTCTTGATCTTTGGTCTCTCCCTCTACAGATCTCCTTCAGTTCCTCGTGTTCTCAACCCTTTGCTCTTTCACGTTCTTTCTTCCTTCCCAGTTCCAAATGTTTATGAAAATAATATAATAATTTAGTAAAAAGGATTATAAAATTACCCTCCCTCTTTTACTAATTACTCATATGGCCCAAATGCCATAAACCATTATTTTCACAAAATCCCCAATAATTCTAATTATTAATTCAATAATCCAATTAAATTAATATTAAAATTATACGGGTGTTACACCACA